>NW_025234537.1:0-1027 GCF_018294505.1 Triticum aestivum | reverse complement strand
TTAGCTCTCTAAACAAATCGGTAAATGACTGAAAAATAGCAAATGATGTCAGAAAGTTTTGAAAATTGATGACGTCGCTTTGAATGGTGCGTACGGAACGCAAAAAAACTCTGGAGTTGTAATAAGTTTAAAAAAATGAAGTGCCAGTGTAACAGATGACTTCTCGTCCGAAACCCTGATACTCCGAAAGAGATTGTCCAGTTTGTACACGAAGTGCGTCCAGTTTTTGCCGTAACCCTCTCTACACTTTTGCACATGCTATGTGGGTGAAATGATGATACCATGCCAAGTTTCGTCATTTTCAGAGTTCATTTTGTAGTGATTTTCAATTTCACGGTCATTTAGCTCTCTAAACAAATCGGTAAATGACTGATAAATAGCAAATGATGTCAGAAAGTTTTGAAAATTGATGACGTCGCTTTGAATGGTGCGTACGGAACGCAAAAAATGTCTGGAGTCGTAATAAGTTTAAAAAAGTGAAGTGCCGGTGTAACAGATGAGTTCTCGTCCGAAACCCTGATACTCCGAAAGAGATTGTCCACTTTGTACACGAAGTGCGTCCAGTTTTTGCCGTAACCCTCTCTACTCTTTTGCACATGCTATGTGGGTGAAATGATGATACCATGCCAAGTTTCGACATTTTCAGAGTTCATTTTGTAGTGATTTTCAATTTCACGGTCATTTAGCTCTCTAAACAAATCGGTAAATGACTGAAAAATAGCAAATGATGTCAGAAAGTTTTGAAAATTGATGACGTCACTTTGAATGGTGCGTACGGAACACAAAAGAGTCTGGAGTCGTAATAAGTTTAAAAAAATTAAGTGCCCATGTAACAGATGAGTTCTCGTCCGAAACCTTGATACTTCGAAAGAGATTGTCCAGTTTGTACACGAAGTGCGTCCAGTTTTTGCCGTAACCCTCTCTACTCTTTTGCACATGCTATGTGAGTGAAATGATGATACCATGCCAAGTGTCGACATTTTCAGAGTTCATTTTGTAGTGATTTTCAATTTCACGGTCATTTAGC
>NW_025234536.1:5272-6971 GCF_018294505.1 Triticum aestivum | reverse complement strand
CTTCACCTGAGTCTGATCTGAATACGTCATCTATGTTAACCTTCAGGCTGAGTATCTGACTGTTGTTGGCTGGCCAGCATGCATCATGTTGATCCATTGACTATCTGTCTGATCCAAAGGTATTCTTACGAGCATGGCTGGGTGAAGAGGCCCTTCTGCACATGTAGTGCGAAGATGGCAGGTGGGCTTTGTACGCACCGGCAACCTTGGGGGCGGCAACCATTACAGAACCTTGGGGAAAGATGATGGATCTCCATCGGCGGCATCTAGGTGCTCATGGACATGCATGCCATAGGAGAGGAGCAACCATTGCAGAACATTGGGGAAACGATGATGAATCTCCATTGGTCAGAGACTGCTGAACGCCAACTTCTTGGCAATGACTTAATCACAGAAGCTGAAGAAATGTGTAAAGTCATCCGTAAAAATCTCAAAGCTGCGCAATCGCGTCAGAAAAGTTATTATGATAGCAAGCACCGTGACTTGGCTTTCGAGATTTGAGACCGTGTCTACCTCCGCGTTTCTCCAATGAAAGGCACTCATCGCTTCGGTATCAAAGGGAAGCTTGCCCCTAGATACGTGGGTCCTTTCAAGATCATTGGGAAAAGAGGCGACCTCGCCTATCAAATTAAGCTTCCGTCCAACTTCGCAAATGTGCACGATGTGTTTCACGTGTCACAGCTTCGCAAGTGCTTCAAGACTCCTGAGCGCACCATCAACTTCGAAGAGATTGATCTCCAAGAAGATATGTCTTATCATGAGCATCCTGTTGCTATTCTTGAAGAAACCAAGCGCAAGACTCGCAACAAGTCAATCAAATTCCTGAAAGTGAAGTGGTCACACCATTCCGACCGAGAAGCCACCTGAGAACGCGAGGATCACTCCATTTTGAATATCCAGAGTTCTTTCAGTCCTAAATCTCGGGATGAGATCCTTTTATAGTGGTGGAGTGTTGTAACACCCCGGATGTAACTTGCCATATCTGTAACTCCGACTCTTGCCATTTTCGGCTTTAAGTTATGAGATTCCCTTCGTGGTTGGGTTTTTGTCTTACTTTTGCATTTTGTTCATGTCATGCATTTCATATCATGTCATCATGTGCATCGCATTTGCATTCGTGTTCGTCTCAAGCATCCGAGCATTTTCCCCATTGTCCGTTTCGCAATCCGACACTCCCACATGCACCGGCGCACCCCTCTTGTTTCTTTTCGTGAGGGGGAGTTAAACGTTCTCGGAATCGGCGGAGATTTGTCAAGTGGCCTTGGTACACCACCGGGAGACCGCTTATCAAATTTCGGTCTATTTGGAGGCCGTTTGATGCTCCAACGGTTAACCGGGTAACCGCAAAAGTGTCTTTGGGTTGCAGCCCAACCCCCCTTCAAAACATCCCAATAACCCATCTAAGCCATCTCCACGTTCTCCGCCATCGGATCACGATCGTGTGGGCGAAAACCGCACCTCATTTGGACATTCCTACCTCCCACTACCTATAAATATGTGCACCCCTCCAAAAATCTCGCAGTCCAAACCCTAAAATTCTCCCCGCCGCCGCCGGAAACATCCGGATCCCGCCGGACAAAAATCGCCGCCACCGTGTAGGCAACCAGGATGCGCTACGTGGCACTCCGGCCACCGCGCGCGCCGCCGGCCCGCAAGGCCCGTGGCCGGCCCCCGGAGCCCGAGCCGCGCCCGTTCGCCG
>NW_025234536.1:3001-4610 GCF_018294505.1 Triticum aestivum | reverse complement strand
TGTGGATATGCTCTATCCATTAATGCCCCTGTTTGCAATTATGTAGTGCTCTAGCATGTCTTTTGCTTGCTCTACTTTTGCTTTAAAATGTTCCTGGTAGAATGTTAACATGTTAATCAAAATTGCCATGGTTGTTGCTAGTGATACAGGCATCCTATGAACTTGCTCTTGCCATGGTTAGCTTCATGAACATGTCATCTTGCTATTGGTATGCTTATGTTGTCATTTAATTCTTTGTCGTGGGTGGCATGAGCTCGCAAAGTTGCTATCATAAATCTGTTTATGCCATGCTCTGTTTTTCTTCTAAGTCTGAAACTGTTAATAAAACTTCCTATGTTTACATGGGTTCCATCATATCTTATGTGCCTTTTTGGCTCATGTTCAGTAAGGGAGTTTTGTTCTATGCATTTAGTAAAATCATTCCATGCCTTTGCTTGCTATTATGTGTTCCCGTAGCATGTTGGTTGCTTGCTCTAAACATTGCTTCCTGATGTTGTTTTTGACATGTTAGTATTTTCACTAAGTCTGTGAAGCTGATATCTTTTGCACTTTTTCCATGCTTGTTTGAACCTGTTCTTGTGTGATTTAGTCGTAGCTCAGTGTTCATGTTTTGTCAAGCATCTCTTGTACATGATTGACATATGCCTTGTTGATATGTTGGAGTGCAGTAGCTTAGTTTCTTGTTGCATTCTAAGTGCCATCATGCTGTTAATCACAGTTTTGCACCATTCTTGTTTTGCTTGCCATTTGCAACCCGTGCATCCGTTTCCGGTGATCTTTATATCGATTTCAACCGAAATCATCTCATCTTTCCAGCGGCATAATTGGTTTGCCAAGTTGATGCCTTGTTCATTCTTTCCCTTCCAGTGCATGCATATGTATTGCATATCATATCTTGCATATCATGCCATGTATTGCGTCATGTTGCTTGTGCATTGCATCATGATTGATTGTTGTTCCTTTGCTTATGTTCTTGACTTGGGTAGAGTCGAGAGACGAGTATATGGTCGAGGAACCTGTTGAGTACGCTAGCGAGGATCAAGCTTTCGACAACTCTAAGAACATTGCAGGCAAGATGACCATACCCTCGAAATCACTTCTATCTTTGCTTGCTAGTTGTTCTCCCTATCGTTATGTCGCGCTACCTACCAGTTTTTATATCATGCCTCCCATATTTCCATGTCAATCCTCTAACCCTCCTTCCTAGCAAACCGTTGTTTGGCTATGTTACCACTTTTGCTCAGCCCCTCTTATAGCGTTGCTAGTTGCAGGTGAAGTTGAAGTTTGTTCCATGTTGGAACATGGATATTATTGGGATATCATTATTATATCTTATTTACTTCAACGCATCTATATACTTGGTAAAGGGTGGAAGGCTCGGCCTTATGCCTGGTGTTTTCTTCCACTCTTGCCGTCCTAGTTTCCGTCATACCGATGTTATGTTTCTTGATTTTGCGTTCTTTACGCGGTTAGGTTATGGGAACCCCTTGACAGTTCGCTTTGAATAAAACTCCTCCAGCAAGGCCCAACCTTGGTTTTAACATTTGCCACCTAAGACTTTTACCCTTGGGTTCCGCAGACTCAAGGGTCATCTTTATTTTAAACCCCC
>NW_025234536.1:0-2618 GCF_018294505.1 Triticum aestivum | reverse complement strand
TAATACCATGCTACTCAGTGTTAGAAAAGAAACACAATTACATGTGTTGGAAGGTATCTAGGATATTCTACACACATGTCTACAAAACAATGGCGCCATGAGATCAGTTTTCACACGAATATATAATGGACTATATTTTTGTTGAACTTGACAACATTTGAATGTCACGGAGTTATTCTTGAGAAACACTTCATTAATATTAGTTTGTCCCCCAGGTCGATAAAGTTCTCAGATTGGAATTGTTTTCAGTGTATATGTATGGTAGCACTTGGATCTACATACTCCACTACAAAAGGTGCCATTAAAATCTATTTATGCTAATAATTCTTAGTCGAATTATACTTCCAAATAAATTTAGTGATGAACAAATTACTAAGTTTATGTTTGTAGTTGGACAAATTCTGTTTTCTAACATCACTATAACTTTTTGGTGAGACATTGGACTAACCAGCACTCTCATCATACTAATAATTGGCTTCTTGGGGTTGGATTTAAGAATGTTAGCATTGTGTTGTTCCTTCAAAACAAAATTCATCCCATGTCATAGGGTTTAGTACCTTAAATATGTAGTTACGAGAACTATGGGGCATATTTGGTACACAAAAAGATGTGTTTGCCAAATTTATAGAAATAAGAACCCCACCATATTTTTAATCTTTTCCTCTTTGATGGGAAATAGCCCTTGGTTTATAACGTCCAATGATTTTTTTTCACCTTTATGCTTAAGTCATCATAGTTTCATTTTCTTTAACCGAAACTGTAAACATATATGCATTAACACCTGAACCTATACCTTAAATAATGTAAACCATCATATGGTCATTTCCACTTTTTTGACTTCAAATATTGTTTGTCACTCTCAAGAAACTTAAAACCTATTATTAGCTATTTCACATAATCTATTAATTTCATCTATACTTGATGTTACGAAAGATTACAAGGACCACCGAACTATCTATTAGACCCAATGAATACATTTTTCTTTTTCCATATGAAAAATACTAATGCAAAGACTTTGTGGTAGTTTTTCATACTACTTTTCCACGTTTTGCTATATTTTGAATCCTTAAAATATTCATGTACAATGGATGTAGTTATTTTAATTTTTCTTTACATTTGAAATTCTAGCCCGTGCAGCTGCACGGGTTGATGACTAGTGTTTCTAATTATTATGGGATTTTCTAGGTAATTCTTTTTTTTCTGGTTACCCCGTAAAGCACTTTTTATATATAAATAGATTTAGTCAAATTTACCAAGTTTGACTTGACACAAATTTTATACGTGGAGTAAAAAAGGACCGAGGAAGTACATAACACACGTGCTAATACTCACATTATTATTTATTTTCTTACAGTGGTGCTAAAGAGCTTTGCTACACATACGTGAAGATTCAGTAGTGAGGAGGTTACGGGGAGGCTTGGCAGTTTTTAATGGGTCATTAGTTAGCGGTGCGGCGCGGGCTCATCATGAAATTTAGAGGGTTGTTTGATTAGTGGAAAAAGAAAATTGCGGAACCTCCTTTACAAGCACTTTTGTAGGCCAAGCAATTTTCGGTGCTAATACTCATACTCCATAATTATTGGACTAAACATACAAGAACTAAAACTTACAGGGGCTCGTGTCAGAGAGTTCCGGACTAGGGGTACTTACGGCATGTTGACTATGGGCCGAACTGTAGGCCTGTAGCCACCGCCTGAAGGGTAGCCGAAGCTGAACCTCATCGTGAGCAAGAAGGAAATAACCGAAGACTTGGCGTATAGACAACTTTAATAATCAGCGTGTTTATTTCTGGTTGGCAACCGATCATATGTAATCCTAGATACCCCCGATGCCAATATAAGTCGTGGGGTTTACTCTCCACAGGTGCACAGTTACCAACCTTAGGGTTTAGAACACAACATGTGATATCAAGGTAGATCATCTTGTACCCGACACTCCATCACAACAATATAATCAAAGCAGGACATAGGGTTTTACCTCTTCGAGAGGGTCCAAACCTGGGTAAACATCATCTCCCTTGTCTCATGTTATCCATCGTTCCCCGATCCACAGCTCGGGACCCCCTACCCAAGATTAGCCAGTTTTAGTATCGACATTGGTGGCCCATGCAGGTCTTGTTGTGTGGTCAAAAAGGATCGATGGCACGTCTTCAGATCAACAACAACATCGGTTGTGGAGACATCTTTGTCCTCGACCAGCTTTTTGCGTTCGGTGGCGTTGTTCTTCACGCCAACACGTCCAGCCATCTCGACCGCGTCGAAAGCTTCATCCCCAACCAAGGCATCATGTTTGGAAGTTTGGAATACACTACTAACACCCACGGCGATCTCGGCCTCTCATGCTGGAGGCCAGATCGGGTTGAGATTTCCTCAGTCACCGTGGCCTCGACCCCGGAGCCAGATCCGATCTAGAATCTGGGCTAGATCTTACGTCGGACCCAACCTTGAGTGCGGACACGACCGTTGTTCCATCGGATCTGATCTCGAGTCGGATCTTACCTCGGAACCGACTTCAAGCTCGGATCTGGTCACTTCTCTGGCAGAACAGGAGTTAGCCCTGGCTGGCCAAAGCTCCAGGGTTGCGTCAGGCGACCCACGGAGCATACTACAAGTTAGCCC
>NW_025234535.1:0-6974 GCF_018294505.1 Triticum aestivum | reverse complement strand
TGAGATTCCAACTCCTCAATATATTTCTTGCCCTCAATGGCAATGGACATAATTTCCATGAAGTTGGAATGAGCAATTTTATTTTTATGAAGAGCTTTAAAAACCATTTCCCCCTTAATTTTTAAGGAGGCAACATTATCATTCTCTTCAACATAATCAACATCATCATCATTCTTCCATCATCAATATCATCACAAGATATATTGGAATTCAAAGTGGGAGATACCTTTGAAGCCTTAGCCATAAGGAAAAAAGCAATCGATGATGATGTAGGATCCCTTGAAGCACCGTTCAAGACCACATCTTGTTCCATGGAGTGTTGGGTTTCCTCTACATTGTTAGCACAACAACTCTTGGAAATAGATACATTTTTATCATGGCAACAAGACATAGCAAGCATATCATCATGAGATTTGAGCAAGAAATTTCTACATGATATGCAAGGACTACCAGCACGAGCATGTGAAACATGTAAGGTGCTCGAAGTGTTAAAGTCCAAAGAAGGACCATTACAATAAGATAGTGATGAAGAATCACCAAGAACAAGCACACTATCATCATTGCAATGACCACCACTACTCACCCTAGCATTACCTTGTGGCAATCCACAAGTAGGTGAAGTAGAAGAAGTTGAGAAGGCAACACGGCCGGAGGTGGAGGGAGAACAATCATCCCCACAAATCTTGGACACACCATATTTATCTTGAAGCTTTGTCCACAACTCATGAGCATCCCGGAACGGCATGAGTTGAAATATAACTACATTGCTCAAAGCATCAAAAAGCACATTAGAAGCTTGAGCATTGAGATCAGAGTTTTTCTCATCCTCTAAAGATAATCTTTGGGGATCTTTTGGAGGAGAAAAACCCATATCTACAATTCGCTCTAAATTTGGGACCATGACCGTAAAGAGATAACCATGCGAATTACCCAAACATCAAAATTTGTGTCATCAAAACTAAGAGTGTCAGAGAATCCTAATCCCCTAGTCGACATCTTTACTCTCTAGGCAGTTAAGCCTAACGAAGAGAGACGAGGCTCTGATACCAATTGAAAGATCGTGGATGTCGCCTAGAGGGGGGGTGAATAGGCGCTTTAAAATAATTACGGTTTAGGCTTGAACAAATTCGGAATAAACCTAGAGGTTAATTTGTCTATCACAAAGTAAAGTGCATAAGTAAAGGGCTCGGGTAAGAGATAACCGAGACACGCGGAGACGACAATGTATCCTGAAGTTCACACCCTTGCGGATGCTAATCTCTGTTTGGAGCGGTGTGGAGGCACAATGCTCCCCATGAAGCCACTAGGGCCACCGTAATCTCCTCACGCCCTCGCACAATGCAAGATGCCATGATTCCACTAAGGGACCCTTGAGGGTGGTCACCGAACCCGTACAAATGGCAACCCTTGGGGGCGGTCACCGAACCCGTACACTTTGGCAACCCTTGGGGGCGGTCACCGGTACCCGTCAAATTGCTCGGGGCGATCTCCACAACCTAATTAGAGACCCCGACGCTTGCCCGGAGCTTTACACCACAATGATTGAGCTCCGAACACAACCAACCGTCTAGGGCGCCCAAGCACCCAAGAGGAACAAGCTCAAGGGTACCAAGCACCCAAGAGTAATAAGCTTATCAACTTGTAACTTCCACATATCACCGTGGAGAACTCAAATCGATGCACCAAATGCAATGGCAAGGGCACACAGAGTGCATAAGTCCTTCTCTCTCAAATCCCACCGAAGCAAGTAATGCTAGGGAGGAAAATGAGAGGAAGAACAAGAAGGAGAAACACTAAGAACTCCAAGATCTAGATCCAAGGGGTTCCCCTCACATTGAGGAGAAAGTGATTGGTGGAAATGTGGATCTAGATCTCCTCTCTCTTTTCCCTCAAAACTAGCAAGAATCCATGGAGGGATTGAGAGTTAGCAAGCTCGAAGAAGGTCAACAATGGGGGAAGAACATGAGCTCAAAGGATAAGGTTCATTGGGGAAGAAGACCCCCTTTTATAGGTCAGAAAAAATCCAACCGTTATGCTCACAGCCCGCACCGAGGGGTACTACCGCTCGACCTCACGGTATTACCGCTAGGGGAGCGGTACTACCTCAAAGGGTAGCGATACTACTGCTTGCGAGCGGTACTAAAAAAATACATCCGTGCCTACCATCGCTGGACTTGTGACGAGTTTTTGGTCCGGAGCGGTACTACCGGTGTAGAAGCCGCGCTAGTACCGCTCTGGAACGGTAGTAAAAAATTACATCCGCTCCTGTCCGCGGTAGTACCGCTGCAGCCTTTTCAGAACACCAAAACTGCCACAACTTCTACAAACGGACTCCGAATTCAACGAAACCAAGTTTGTTGGAAAGCTACCGACAAGGGCTAACACATTCTTGATAGAATATCAATAAGAAGAAAATTAGAAAAGTCCCGTGAGAAAATGGCGAGAACCTTTCCTCGAAAAAGACCGGTAAAACCTCCAACACCGAAAACGCGATAGAAGAAGCATATGAAATCCGTTTTCGATGAACTAGAGCTTGTCACGAAGATAACCACAAGCTCTAAAACCTCAAAAGAAAATACAAATAAGAATCAAGAAAGATGATGCAAGGATGCAATGGTTTGAGCTCTCGACGAACGATACAATCAAGCTACTCACTTGAGAGCCCCCCTTGATAGTACAGCTATCGATCCTATAACCCGGTCTCCAAACTACCACCATGAGACCAGAAAAATAGAAAACCTATCAAGAGCAAACCTTTGCCTTGCACATGATCCACTTGAGATAGATGATGATGATGATCTTGTCCTCCTCAAGATGGACCACCTTTCTTGATTGCGTTGGGTCGATGAAGACTAGATGATTGCTCCCCCATACTCCACTATGGGTGAGCCACTATTCGGCACATCTTCACAAGTCCATTGACACAACAATGGATGACAAGCTTCAAGCACTTGATCTCTTCGTCATGCTCCACTTGAACTTGCAATCTGGATGACGATCACCACTTGATGTCATCCTCTCCATGGGTTGAGTTATATCTTCCTCTTGATCCAAGCCCATGAACACGTACCTAACCCCACATAGAACTCTCACATACACCATGGGTTAGTACACAAAGCACAATGGACAATGCTTACCATACCATGGGATCACTTGATCCCTCTCGGTACATCTTCTACGCTTTGTGAGTTGATCAACCTGATTCACTCTTGACTTAGTCTTGATCAGCCTTGAATCTTTCCAACTCTCTTCATTTGGATGATGTCTTGAAGGTAAACATGAATGATTGCACAATCTTCTTCCTCAAGACATGGTTGCAATAAGCTCAACACTCACATGACCAATCTTTGGATAATTCCTTCATAGCACCTTGGTCAACTCATAAACTCCTTGAAACCAACACATGGACTTCAAGAAAAGCCTATGGAAAAATCCTTCAAATATAACTCAAGACAACCATTAGTCCATAGAGATTGTCATTAATTACCAAAACCAAACATGGGGGCACCGCATGTTCTTTCACATGTACTCCCATCCATTTATCCAACAAAGTTTGGCTCTGAATGGCATGTATGTGTAACCCATCCATTTATGACATGCCCAGGAAATAGCATGCACATGATGCCAAAATGGTGGGTCCTTTCATCCTCCTCAATCTATGAATGGTGCACGGTGAGGAGAAGCAACAAACATGCATGTATTATCTGACCACGCAATGCACTCCATATTTTATATTTGTATTTATTCTTTTCTTTAGTTTATGTTCTTTTTTAAATTTATATTGCACTAGTGTGACACTAGTTAAGAAGGTAGGAAAGTTTCCTAGGTTATTTTTGGTCTCAGGCCCCCGCGTCGCCCCCCGCTCGAGCGACTCCCCAACCCTAGCCGCCGCCGGGGCTTAGCCCATCTTCCTCCCCTCCTCCCGCCGCCGCCGATCTAGAAGCGACGGCGTTGGCTTCGACGGCGGCGGCGATCGGCCCTGCCTCGGGCCACGGGCGGCTGCTGCGGCGGCTGGCCTGGATCGGGTGGCGGCGCGATGCGGTATTTGGCGGCATGTCATCTGGCTTTAGATCGGCGGCGGCGTCGAGGGCCTGGTGGACTGCTTGGCGGCACCCATGGCCGATCTGTTCTGGCTGACGTAGTCAGTGGTGGTGGTCATCTTCCTCATCGGCGGTGGCCGGCCAGAAGCTTGGTGATCGGATCTCGAGATCCATCATCTAGTCCCGGCTGCGAGTTGGGGAGACATGCTTGCCGGTGAAAACCGAGCCGACGACAGGCGATGGCAGCGTTCTACGTCGTTACCTTGATGAAGTCATCGTCGTGTAACTACTGTCGACCCACTCGTGCTGCTCCGGGGGAAACCCTAGGATCTGGTGTTCCAGATCGGACGATGGCGGCACTGCGGTGTCGTTTCTCTCCTGGGAGCATCGTTTGTGGAGTAGCGCTAGAAGTCAGAGGCAGGAGGTGCAACGGCTTCGTCTTGCACGGAGCTTCGGTGGAGATGGCAAGTCATGCCTGACCGACAGATGCTACGCTCTGTCATGCCTAGTCGGCAGGTGCTACGCACGACAGATCTTCCAAGGACTTCAAGCTGTGTCGGCTGGTGGTACTTGGCAGCATGGCGCTGAGGTGTATCAGTGGCAACCGCGACGTGCTCAGCTGTTTGTGCGCAGGGAGGAGGTGCCGTTGGGCGCCGTGGTGGCGTCGACGATAGCTAGACCGAGCAAGGTTGATGCATCAGTACAGTTCTAAAGATGGAGCGGTGGTAGTTGGCGGCGGCGGCCTCTGAGAGCACGTCGGACCAGTGTGTGCCCCAGACCCGGCAAGTGGCTAGTTTAGGGTCTCAGGTCTTAGATGTTAGGCTTGGCTGCGATGTCTGTTTGGTATTAGGCCGAGGCTATCTGCGCCCCTTCATCAACTGGATAGGTGTAGCGACAGTTTGTTTGCTTAGACGGCGGCTTTAGTCTTACTGTTGTATGACTTTGTAAGGTCTTGTGAGAATCATTAATAAAGTGGCCGTATGCATCGCCCAGATGCAGAGGCCGGGGGTCATCCTCCTTTTCAAAAAAAAAGCAACTAGAATATACCGGAGGCTTAAACTGTGTATTTTGGCATATGTATGTGACATGCGTGCACTCAAATAGTCCTATCAATTCATCAAGCAATGCAACTAAATAAACATTCAGCAAAGCTCACCTGAGTGAACATGATCATCAATTGCACGCGATGCAAAAATTTAACAGGAAACTCACCCGCATGCATGCATGTTCACCTGGACAAGACGGAAGACGAAAAAAAAAGTGAATGACCTAAAATGAGAATTCAGTCACTTGTTCAGTAGCCGGTTCCATAATGTTGCAACATAGCCTATCGTACCATTTTGGTGAAAATGCTCCTGCAATGAGGTAATACGAGACAAATATAGATGATGCAGATTTGTGTCGGGTTGTGAGAGGAAGAAGAACCGGCATGAGAAAGACGGAAAGACGGGACATGGGAAGAACATTGAGGAACGTCCGTTTCATTGAATTTGAAAAACTTTATTTTCATAATATACAAGCTTCCAAGTTCATACTATATATTAGGTACGTAGGCAAATGCATGGTTCCTACGACGATCGAAGCATGTGTTCAATCCATTTTTTTCAAAAAGATTCGAAATCCATATATACATCATACTGTAGCTAGCTGATAAACCAATTAATACTCAATGTTGCATTGACTGATGTAGTACAAGCAGTGTTTATTTTCATATACAAGCTTACAAGTTGGTGCTATTACTATTACATAGGCAAATGGATCCTTTGTACAAGGATCCATGCATGCTTTATTCAAATATAATAAATCTGTACATACGTCGTATTGCAGTGTGCAGCTGCATCGTATTGTATGTAGCTTATACAGTAGATGATAGATCATACTCGATGATGCATGGACTGACTGATGTAGTAGTAGTTCTGGTGTTTAAGAGCTGTCCACGGTCGGATAGTAGGCAACGGTGGCCATGCCGCAGTTTCCGCCGTTCCCGCGCGTGAGGCGCATATAGCCCCCCTCACCCCACCCCGTCCCCCACTGGTTCTTCACCAACCAGTACTCCTGCCCGCCGCCGTCCACCCCGTACCCCACCACCGTCACGGCGTGGTTCAGGTTCTGCCCGCACGACGAACTACCGACGAACACGCCGCTCTTGTAGTGCTGAAAGTCAGGGTCCGCCTCCACGCCCACGGCCACCGGTTGGCTGGCAGCCAGCTCCCGCAACGCGTCCTCATCGTCGTTCAGGCCCACCCAGCGGGGGGCGCCAACGGAGGCGGCCGAATTTGGCATGACGCTGCGGCACGCGCCCTGCTGGCCGGTATACGCGTAGGCTGCCTCCGGCTGCAGGCCGCCGCTTGCGGCGACGTAACGTAGGGCGGCGATGACGGAGCCACCCTTGCAGGTGCTAGTGTCGCCCGTGCAGTCGAGCACCTGCTGCTCTGACATGGAGATGAGGTTGCCGGTCGCGATCTGTACGAGCCCCTCGGTCGCCGCCACCGCCGCGAACGCCCAGCAACTCCCTACACAGACGCAACGTTGTTTTTACGTACGTGTCAACATTTATTCATTTGCCAACTTTGGCCTGCAGATCCTTACCACATGGGGCTTGGTTCTTGACTTGGGTGACGGCGCCCTGGGCCCTCCAGTCCAAGCTGTCCGGCGTGGACTGGAACTGAGCCTTGGACATGTTCACCGCGGCCACCGGCGTGTCCTCGGGACGGAGCCCGCCCGGCTGGTGACGGTACCCGAGGTGCTTCTCCACGAACTCTTCGTTGGTGAGGTCGGAGAACTGGTTGAGCCCGAGGGTGTACGTCCGGTTGCCCGCCCGGTTGACAGCGTCTACGTGGCGCGCGTTGGCCGCGAACACCTCCTGCCGGTGCAATTTCTCGGCAGCGTCCGTGTACGCGCGCCCGTACTTGGCCATCCACCGCTCGTGCCGGG
>NW_025234534.1:6219-6975 GCF_018294505.1 Triticum aestivum | reverse complement strand
TTTTTAAAACTTATTTGAACTCCTGACTTTTTGTGTGTTCAAAATGCACCATTCAAAGCCACATCATCATTTTTCAATCCTTTCTGACTTCATGTGTTATTTTTCATGCATTTACTAATTATTTTCGGCTATAAGACCCTAAAATTGAAAAGCATTTCAAATGAACTCTGAAAAGGTCAAAAGTTGGCATGGTATCATCATTTCATCCACACAGCATGTGCAAGAAAGTTGAGAGGGTTACGGCAAAAACTAGATGCACTTCGTGTACAAAACGGACAATCTCTTTCAAAGTATCAGGATTTCATACGGAAACTAGTCTGTTACAAAGGGATTTCATTTTTTAAAACTTATTTGAACTCCTGACTTTTTGTGTGTTGAAAATGCACCATGGAAAGCCACATCATCATTTTTCAATCCTTTCTGACTTCATTTGTTATTTTTCATGCATTTACTAATTATTTTGAGCTATAAGACCCTAAAATTGAAAAGCATTTCAAATGAACTCTGAAAAGGCTGAAAGTTGGCATGGTATCATCATTTCATCCACATAGCATGTGCAAGAAACTTGAGAGGGTTACGACAAAAACTGGATGCACTTCGTGTACAAAACGGACAATCTCTTTCAAAGTATCAGGATTTCATACGGAAACTCGTCTGTTACAAAGGGATTTCATTTTTTAAAACTTATTTGAACTCCTGACTTTGTGTGTGTTCAAAATGCACCATTCGAAGCCACATCATCATTTTTCAATCCTT
>NW_025234534.1:5327-5687 GCF_018294505.1 Triticum aestivum | reverse complement strand
TCATGCATTTACTAATTATTTTGAGCAATAAGACCCTAAAATTGAAAAGCATTTCAAATGAACTCAGAAAAGGATGAAAGTTGGCATGGTATCATCATTTCATCCACACAGCATGTGCAAGAAAGTTGAGAGGGTTACGGCAAAAACTGGATGCACTTCGTGTACAAAACGGACAATCTCTTTAAAAGTATCAGGATTTCATACGGAAACTCGTCTGTTACAAAGGGATTTCATTTTTTTAAACTTATTTGAACTCCTGACTTTGTGTGTGTTCAAAATGCACCATTCGAAGCCACATCATCATTTTTCAATCCTTTCTGACTTCATTTGTTATTTTTCATGCATTTACTAATTATTTTG
>NW_025234534.1:0-1084 GCF_018294505.1 Triticum aestivum | reverse complement strand
ACTCCTGACTTTGTGTGTGTTCAAAATGCACCATTCGAAGCCACATCATCATTTTTCAATCCTTTCTGACTTCATTTGTTATTTTTCATGCATTTACTAATTATTTTGATCAATAAGACCCTAAAATTGAAAAGCATTTCAAATGAACTCTGAAAAGGTTGAAAGTTGGCATGGTATCATCATTTCATCCACACAGCATGTGCAAGAAAGTTGAGAGGGTTACGGCAAAAACTGGATGCACTTCGTGTACAAAACGGACAATCTCTTTCAAAGTATCAGGATTTCATACGGAAACTCGTCTGTTACAAAGGGATTTCATTTTTTAAAACTTATTTGAACTCCTGACTTTTTATGTGTTCAAAATGCACCATTGAAAGCCACGTCATCATTTTTCAATCCTTTGTGACTTCATTTGTTATTTTTCGTGCATTTACTAATTATTTTGAGCTATAAGACCCTAAAATTAAAAAGCATTTCAAATGAACTCAGAAAAGGTTGAAAGTTGGCATGGTATCATCATTTCATCCACATAGCATGTGCAAGAAAGTCGAGAGGGTAACGACAAAAACTGGATGCACTTCGTGTACAAAACGGACAATCTATTTCAAAATATCAGGATTTCATACGGAAACTCGTCTGTTAGAAAGGGATTTCATTTTCTAAAACTTATTTGAACTCCTGACTTTGTGTGTGTTCAAAATGCACCATTCGAAGCCACATCATCATTTTTCAATCCTTTCTGACTTCATTTGTTATTTTTCATCCATTTCCTAATTATTTTGAGCAATAAGACCCTAAAATTGAAAAGCATTTCAAATGAACTCTAAAAAGGTTGAACGTTGGCATGGTATCATCATTTCATCCACATAGCATGTGCAAGAAAGTTGAGAGGGTTACGGCAAAAACTGGATGCACTTCGTGTACAAAACGGACAATCTCTTTCAAAGTATTAGGATTTCATACGGAAACTCGTCTGTTACAAAGGGATTTCATTTTTTTAAACTTATTTGAACTCCTGACTTTTTGTGTGTTCAAAATGCACCATTGAAAGCCACGTCATCATTTTTCAATCCTTTGTGACTTC
>NW_025234533.1:0-6976 GCF_018294505.1 Triticum aestivum | reverse complement strand
GGGGGTCAGTAGAATGGCATACTCAGACTTGGATGATGTGGATTACCTTGTTGAAGACAACGTAATGGATGAATTTTGCTTATCACCGGAAATGGAAGAGACCCATGGTAGAATGGCACATTGGCGGTGCAAGCTGGAAACAAAATGCAAATGCTGGGAATGATTCTGGTAACTGGTGAAGAACCCAACAATAGAGAGTGAATTCACTGTTGGAGTGGTTATAGCATAACCGAGGAAATCTGGGGCAATCCCAGCTAGTGCCGATGATAACACGTAGCGCTTGTGCGTGCTCTCAAGAACTTGAGCATTTCCATATTCATCAAGGTTTTACCACATCCGTGTCAAGGATCCTGGCAACACAACTTGCTACCACGATGAATGATGATGGATGATGCAGATGCAAAGGAAGATAACACCTTCTCAGATTACACCTTAGCGAAGCCAAGGAACAAAATCTGGATGATCGACCGAGAGACATTTAGCACTCCGCTTCTAATGTTCTCCTTGATGTGCTAGTGTAACCCATTCATAAATATGGTTTGGTATCTAGAACATCAAGTAAAGGTCGGACTTCGGGAACACAAAGATCCATAGGGGCAACTAGGGAGTAAATCCTACGAAATCCCTAGGGGGGGGGGGTGGCCAACTTCCTCAAACAAGATACTATAATAATAGGTCTACCGGATGGGTGTGTTGGCCACGACATCCACCTTACCGGTTATCGAGAGACCAATATTATAGTTCTTAGGGAAATGTTCCAACCATCATATCTGCCTGAGATTCAGATTTGGTTGGTGTCAGGATAATCCAGACTCATCGAGTCTAGGAAGAAAAATGAAAGTTTGCAACACAATTCGACGAGATGACATTGCGAGATTCTCGGGAAATGAACTACGATAGCAAGCTCCAAAACATGAGCTGGTTCTGCTACAAACATGTGAACACGTTGTCCCAGACAAGCATGACCACGTGGTAGTCTTATAATAAAACACTACCGAGTTCAGGAGGGGGAACCATCATTAATGACATCGAAGTCTCCACGCGTGGAAGTCCAAAGAGTTCACCTTGGACAGACTCCTTTATCTTTGAACAACTCAATCAGTGGCTTGGTGTGCTAGGATATACATATAGAATGGAGGTTGCAAATCTCCAGACCACAGAATACTTCGCACGTATGCATGACTGACTTAGGATGATTCCAGAGGAAGCAAAACTAACTTTCTCAAATTCACGGCGGCATCTTTCACCAAATGCACGTGTATAAAAGGAAGTCACTCCTTTCATCAACAAATACTTCATGAGCTAGCATGAAGAAAATGCTTTCAAAAGTTTCCAACACTAGCTTAATGTCCAACAAAATTATGGAGGAGATAAGGATGTTGTCAATGGGCTCAACAACAATTCATCTGGGTTTCCTTTTAAAAGGAATTCCATAGTTAAGTGAACAAGTGATAGCATTGGTCAGGCCAAAGATGTAATGGTGTATGCTCGAGGGATCAACCACGAACAAGACAACGTTACGAGCATCATTGGTATTGATTTGATTTGACGATAGCCCACACTCAAATCAAAGGATTGATAAGGCAATAGGTCCAGCAACTGATCACAGGGACCAACCGATGAAGATATCATCTTTCTTCAACACACACTACACAAGAATATCCCTTTGGAACGAACTAAGTCAGGCAAGCTTTTATCTTCCAACTCTCCAAGTTGTTGTCTAGCTTAACCAACTAGCTCAGGGGTATCCAACACGGATTCTTGGAGAAAGGGTGGTTTACAGGATGAACCAACTTGATCACGAGCTCAACATAACAGTCAGGTGACAACCTGGTGATACCTTCGAGAGGATATTCGAAAAATCACGAACCACCGATATGTTACTAAGCTCGAGAACAATCTTGCTTTTTGAGGCAAGACGATATGATTAATAGAGCGAAGATTTGAATAATCCTAACTCATCGATCGAGGAGTGCACCGAGAACAAGGACTAGGTAGCATGATCAACCTTAGAATGATGATTCAAAACCAGCACGCTAAGAATGAAATTATTGTCCTTTAACTACCAAGCAACGAGGTTGCTGGGAGTATTGATTTCACACATCACAATTCATTTGTCGGTATTCCGGTTGCATCAACACGAGGCCGAGGAATGACTAATGATGGTGAGAAGTATCACTACGTCAAAATTCATGAGAGTTGGTGCAGTTCTCATGACAATTCTGACATAAAGGGGGTAATACTCCAAGGTAGAACAGAACCAAAAGCTGGATTGGCATTTGATCTGCGGCATACAACTTCTTTGACTCAATCCTGGATATGGAAGAGGTACTGGAGTTTGTTTCTCCTAGTCATTCTGCGATAGAATGGCTTGACGGACCACAAGAGTAATAGGCATCGATAAACGAACGCACACATACGCTTGACTATCAATTGATAGACGAGGGTCAGTAGACAACTAAAGAGGGACAACTCAAAGGAACATACGATTTTCTGAGTTGTGGATGCATGGTTTAGCATGTCGAACGAATTCCACATATTTCTTTCGGATAACCCATGCAGAAAGGTAGAACTGGTAGAGTCACAATGTAGAATCGAGAACCCATCGAGAGCACTCTGATCGTGATCTTTCGATCAGCGAGGAATATCTGCCATAAGCGGTTCATAGTATTTGGAAGAAAGGAATACCACGAACATCGAGGACTAATGCAAAGGTTACTAATAACCTAAAGGAACGAGCAAAACTATCAACATGAAGCAAGTAGGGTGAATCTCGGGTTCAAAACCCAGGGATAGAATACCTACTACTAAATGGCATCACGGGATGCTTTCGATAATGACGGCCAGAGTCATCACACTGGAGCATAAATCATGGCTAGGCTACTAGATGATCCCCTGAGACACCTAAGGTCATTATAGTAACTCCAACATAATGTCAAGGCAATAGAATACCTCAACTCAACAATTAGTGTGATTGAGCTGGCATAAAGGAACATCGAGACCAGAGGGAAAGGATTTTGCAAATGCATCAGACTATTTAGAAACCTGGGATGACTCGGACAGCATAACGGCTGTAAATGCTCAGAAAAGATTTGAGACATTCACAAAATGGTGGCATAACCACTCAGAAGCACGATATCAAGGTTTCGAGATCAACAATTAACATACGGAAGTAGTAGAAACTGAACTCAAGCTTAAATCCAACAATCTTATAAGTCTTCGGATTAGTAACACGTGATCCTGATAGAAAGAAGAGAAAGCCTAGTTCTTAATCCCCATAGAAGAGAAGATGATGACTCAGATCAGAAGGTCATGAGGTATAAGGAGTAAAAAGAGCCTTACGTTCCATCCCACAATCAATTCCCTTATATAACTAAAGAATTTCTAGACTCAACTTCGACCAGTTTGGCTTGGTAATCCTACAGGCAGTCAAGCTCTGATACCAACGCTGTCAGGACCCCGACTCAATGCCACATCGATCTAGCATGTAACACCTCATATCACTTTGCGGCCTCACGCACGGTATTCCCACGGGTGTCGCCTTACCTTTGCCCGGGACCGTTTGCGCCTTTTGGCACACGTATATGACAGTGTCGCTAGCATCCATATGATAAGGAGCCCGGGCTGACATGGCTAGTCGTAAACCCAAAGCGGCACAGACTTACAGGGACAGGCATCCATGACCCAGCATCGAACGTGTCGGTCATCAGCGAGTGAATCCAGGCTGTAGCACTGGGCTAGCAGGACTCCGGTACTCAAAGCGTGACATTTCCCCGAAGGGACAGACACAGGAACGAAGAAGGACACATGCCGGCCAGCCTAAGTGTTCCAGAGCAGTAGCAAGCTACCATGGCTCAGCGGTAACACTAGGAGACATTTCCCGGTAAGAGAGGCTACTAAAGATAAACAACTAGATAGTCAGATCCCACACATACCAAGCATTTCAATCATACACACAATATGCTCGATATGTGCAAAAACAACGAAGCATCACAACATGACTCTACGACACAAGTACTTATTCAATAGGCTCCGAGGAGCGAGATATTACAAACAGGGGTCTCATGACCCAACATTCAGAGCATACAAATCAAAGCACAAGCGGAAGCTATCATGTCTGGGTACAGACATCTATAAATGAAAAAGGCTGAGAAGCCTGACTATCTACCAATCCTGCCGAGGCACAAGATCGTAGCTGAGGTAACAAGCTAAACGTCGAAGACCACACGGAATTACTAGTGAGACTGAAGTCTCTCTGCAAAAACATAAAATAGGCAAACGTGAGTACAAATGTACCCAGCAAGACTTACATCAGATCTATCTACACATGCATCATTATCAACAAAGGGGATGGTGGAGTTTGACTGCAGCAAGCCAGCTTTGACTCGGTGGCTATCCTGAACTACGACTGCAAGTAACTCTTTTGAGGTGGCGCACACGAGTCCACATATTCACCATATCAATACACCACTATGGATCCGCTCCCGTCTCCCTATGAGAACGCCATCCATAGCACTCACGCTTATCTTGCGTATTTTAGAGTATCCACTTTCACTTGTCTATGAACTGATATAAGCAACCCAGAAGTCCTTTTCCGCGGACACGGCTATTCGAATAGATGATGATAACCCTGCAGGGGTGTACTTCTTCACACACGCTCTCACCACTTACCGTCGTTTACACGACATGTACTCGGCAACCTTCAAGCGGAGGCCCAACGTGGGTGTCGGCCACGGCCTACCTAAACACTCAAGTCTCTAGTCCAGGTTTATCGCCTATTCGGGTTCCATCCATGAGGAGATCCGGCCGGAGTTTCGCTCACAGCCCCAAACGATGTGAACAGGGTTCCGTGACACCAAACGGGCGCCCGGTTTACCCGGCCACGTGCCTACCGCATCACAGCCCACCCCTACGGTCAGCGCTGCGCACGGCCTCCAGCATACTACAAACACCAGAAACTACTTGCAACTCCTGGACAGAGGACAAGGGTGATCAAGAAGCCGAGAGGGTCCATTGGTTTCGGGCCCAATGCGTGGTAGTAGCTGAATCATGGATCACAAACACAGAACTCAGTTCCTGAGGACGGCTGCAATGAGACAACCCACCATGTACTCCTACATGGCCTCTCACCGCTACCTTTACCAAATCGTGTTCACACACTTAGCTCACACACAGTAGGACATGTTCACACGCCTCTGATTCATCCCCGATGAATCAGACCTGACTCAACTCTAAGCAGTAGCAGGCATGACAAACAAGCATAAATGAGTAGGCACAACAGGGCTCAAACAACTCCTACTCATGCTAGTGGGTTTCATCTATTTACTGTGGCAATGACAGGTCATGCAGAGGATAAAGGGGTTCAGCTACCGCAGCAAGTAACAGATGAATCGGTGTTGTCCTAATGCATTAAAAGAGAGCAGGAGCGAGAGAGTAGGATTGTATCGGAATGAACAAGGGGTTTTTGCTTGCCTGGCACTTCTGAAGATAACATTGAGTCTTCATCAGTGTCAACGATCACATCATCGGTACACGTCTATCAAGAGGGGACAAATACCGGCAAATACAGAAAAGACACGATCAATGCAATGCACAATATGATGCATGCTATGACATGGCAATATGAATGTGTTTTGGGCTAATGCACCTAAAACCAGATTAAATGAAGTTGGTTTGAATACAAGATTCAAATTCAAACTCCGTATGTGGTTATTTAAATGTCATTCACTTCATTTGCCCTAAACAGTAGTGATAAGTTGTTCTAACATGCATGAAAATGGTACAGATGGATTCCTTGAATTTTTCTGATAATTTTTCATATATAAATTATTTAATTTGGAGTTACGGTTAATTTTCTATGATTTATTGAAGTTTTAGGCATTTTCTGGAATTTCAGAATTAAATTAAATCCAGAAAATACTTATTGCGTCAGCCCCACGTCACAGTGACGTCAGCAGGGTCAACTGGGCGCCTCCAGGTCAAACCTGACCTGTGGGACCCATATGTCAGTGTCACAGGAGTTAATCCCGGTCAAATCCAGCGCTGACTGGGGTTTGACCAGGGGTGGGGCCTACTGTTAGTGGGTCAGTGGCTTAACTAAAAGTAGTTATTAACTTAACCAAAGTTAGCAGGGGCCGGGCCCACCTGTCATGGACCTAGGGGAGGTCAAACCCCTGGTCAGCCGAGGCTAACACGCCGGCAGCTCGTCGCCGGTGAAGCCCGAGACGGCGGAGGGGGTCGGAATTCCTCCTCCGGCGACCAAATGGCCGGCGGAGGGCAGCTACGCGTAGCTGGGAGTCGCCCGCATCCATTTGTGCAAACGGCAGGGGCTGAGGTGGCTCGAGCTCACCGGAACGGGGTCCGCGGCGGCGACCGGAGTTCGGGCCAGCACGGGCACGGGGCTACGCTTAGCGAGCGAGCGAGCTGAGAGGCTGGTCGGGCTCCTGGGAGATCCACGAGCTCGAGGTCGTGCTCGGACGCGAGTTCGGTGACCTGCAACGACGGCGGCGACATCGCCGGCGGAGCCGAGCTCGCGGCTCCGGTGGAATCGAGGCTACAGGGCGCAATCAAAGGGGAAAAGAGGGAGGGGAGGCGTGGGAGCTCACAGCGGTGCCGTAGGGGTGGTTAGTCGGCTCGGGGACGCGACGATGGTGGTGAATTGACGATGAAGATCCTCGGCGGCCGGCGATGGAAACGGCGATGGTGGCGGCGTTGCAGCACGTCCGGGAGGTCCGTAGCTCAACGAGGAGGTGGAGGGGGTTGTGGCGGAGCTCGCAAGCACAGCGAGGGGTCGAGGGGGAGACGGTGGCTGCGGTGGTGCTCGTCGGTGGCGGCGGCTCCGCTCGGGTCCGAGAGGGAGAGAGAAACAGAGGAGGGGGAGAGCTCGGGAGGGAGTGAGGGGCGGTCGGGGAGGCGCGTGGCGTCGTCCGGGCGTCGCTGGGGAGGCCAGGGAGGAAGCAGGAGGTGGCTAGGGGGG
>NW_025234532.1:0-6980 GCF_018294505.1 Triticum aestivum | reverse complement strand
AGCAAAATATATAACAGTATATATTCATGGCATCGCATACAAGAATTAAGATAGTGAAAAATATGATGATTAGTGCAGGTTCTCAAGAATTTAGCCCCGCAACCATAAGTGATGTCACTATAATAATTAGAGGCAAATAGCGATTGAGTAGTGTAGAGGAATTATAAAAAGGGATACACCTCCTTAAGTTAATTTCTCAAACTAAATTATATAGATATGGAAATATAATGTACAGTAGAACATGTTGTACTGTCAAAGCAACCAGAACCTTGTAAAAGTTTCTGTTCAAAAGCTAAATCACTTACACCACCATGAATATATTTCAAGGAAAACCCTTGATTTGGAAGTTTCAAATAAAAGAAAGGTCCCATTCCATTTGGATACTATTGTTTACAGCTTACAGAATGATATATTGGTGGCTAAGAGATCAATCCATTGTTTAAGTCCAAGAAAATAAATAGGGACATAAGTGGGGATAATAATTTGTGTTTTGGATATGATTGATTACAGCTTATGGAATGATATCTTAGTGACTAGTAAGAGACCACTGCATCGCCAACAATCTTAGCCCACTCCATTGCAACCAAAACTCTTTTTGGGAATAAAAGAGAAGAGCCCATTTTAGTAAAGCAGGGAGGGTATTTGTGAAGTCAGCCCTGCAATCTTTTCAAATGCAGAAAACATGGGAGACTTTCAGAGGTTTCCTGAGTCGGCACTACATTACTGCTTGAAATGAAGAGCATCAGCTGCTAACAATCTATACCATATGAAAAATCAACTAGACTTCACCGTGTGTGTACTACCAAGTAGCAACAAATTGAATGACTAAGTAAGTACCAAGCTTCAGTTGTACATCTCTACATGTTGGATATTTAGCAACCCACCCACAAAGCGATTCAAAGTTTTTGTAACTTACAGATTAAACCTAGGGATCAAAGGAAATAGACACATTCAGAATGCTAGGTACTTGTGGGGTCAGCACTAGAACGTTTCACACTTATTTTTTGCAAAAAACATAGGTGGTTTGTTGTATTGAATTAGGAAACAGTGACAATGGCGGGGTGGATAATTTATTTTGTGCATATACAAGGATGAAATCATGAGGTACTAGCACAGATAAAGCACTCACTAGTTTACCAATACAGGGCTACATTACTGCTCGAAACGAAGAGGCTTTGCTGGCAGAATTCACCGTGAAGGTAGCAAAAAATTAAAGCCTAAGCGCCAAGCTCTAGCTCTACATTTCTACATGTTGTTGAGCTGGATGAGTCACACCATATCAGTGACTAATACTTAAACCACCATGAGCACGTCTCAGGTAATTCTAGAGCTGTGCACAGAAATAGCAGACTCAGACCAGCCTTATCCCCATCAAACAACAGGCAATTGCAATCCAATCGACGGCCAAAATGCCGGAACAAAAAAAAGTAATACCTGTCGATTGACAGTGTCGAGGTAGGGGCAGTCCCGGTGCAGCTCGGCCTGCCTGGGCCGCCTCTCTGGAGTTCTTAGCTTATATTTTTCTTCTTTGAAGTTCTTAGCTTCACATGCAGTGTGTTCAAGAGCCATGACATAAACTCTACTGGATCAGATTGTACACCAATCTGAAACTTCTTCTCACTAGCCTTCATAATAGCTTGAAGGAACTCATGTGGACTAACTTGTCCCTTGAAGTTCCTAGCATGAAAAATCTTACGAGTTAGTTCTCCAAACCGATGAACCAGTGGGGATTTGCTATGCTGATAATTTTCAAGTATAAGAAAGAAATTTCTCGAAGGGTAATCCTCATCAGTGATTGTATTGTGACATTCACAAAGTCAGTCTCTTTAATGTTGTTAAGACCAACCTGCAGATTTAATCAGAAAAGTGATTAATAACATATGATAAAAGGCATGAATATTTAGCTCTCAAATCACAAGAGCCTAAATGCTTGCAGGTTTCCATCTACAATCAAGGGAATAAAGACAATCTAAACCAGTCCTTAAATCATAGAGTGGCATTCATATAGCACGACTGGGTGCTAAAGTGATGTACAATCAGAACGCAAAAAAGGAGAGCTCGTGACCAAACTATATCTCAGGGCTTCATTGGCATCGTTATGGCTTCTTCAAACAAGTGCTTTTATCAGCTATTTCAAAAAATACTAACTTTTTTTGCTAGGATGGGTAAATATTCCCTTAACTGCAAGGATTCCACAACGCAGCATGAGACAGCACAACAAGAGAAAACAAGCCTTTAGAGAGTTTCATAGATACATACCATTCCAGGTAAATAATTGGAGCCATCTAGAGCTCTTGACCATTGCTTGTTCTTGTCCAGAATTTTAACCCGCTCTCTTGCAAACCTGCCAAACCATACCAATCAATAAAATGCAGAACTGATTACTGGAGTCAACAAAGGCGACAACAGATTAATGTCAAAAACAACGAATGATCATTTATCTCATATCCATCAGGAAGACAGTAAACTTTCTCAGTCTGAAGGTTAATGAAGACATGGTGGCCTGCCTCAAGACTATGGGTATACGCATGCGATTTCAAGGTTAATGAAGACATGGTTGTGCTGGATTAGGAGACATCAAAATAGTGACAATAGCAGGGTGAATAGAACTGGCAAGCATGCTCAGACCAACCTTATCCCCATCCTACAGAGGGAAATTGCAACCGAATCAACATGTAAAATGCCGGTACCAAAGTATTTCATACCTGTCGGTTGATGATGTCGAGGTAGGGGCAGTCCCGGCACAGCTCGACCTGCCTGGGCCGCCTCTCCGGAGCCCTCCTCTCATCCTCCTCCTCATCCTCATCGTCTTCCTCCTCCTCCTCCCGGGGCAGGCCATTCGCGTGCCCCCTCGGGGCCCCGCGCTCCTCCTCCTCATCTGCGTAGTTGGCGAGCCCCAGCAGCAAGGCGTTCTCTGACTCGTCCGTCGTGTGCGAGCGCTTCTCATCGGCGGCCGCGGGCTCCTCCCCTCCTTGCGCTCGCGCTTCCGCGCGGGGGACTGGTGCTCCTCCTCATCCGCGCCCATCGCCGACCGCCAGGAGGAAGGAGGAGAGAGAAGGGACGGATGGAGGAGGAAGGGGAAGGGAGGGGGAGGAGGTGGAGGTGGGGTGTTGCCCGCGGTCGGTGCTCGCCGGAACCGGCCGGCGTTGGTGGGGGCGGCGGCGAGGAGATCGTGGGGAGAGGAGCAGGGGTGGGGTGGACCGAGGATATCGTGCGGAGTTCGTGAGAGAGTTTTTTTAGGGATGTGAGAGAGTTCTTTTAGTGGTGGGGCGGGAGTGGATTGGGCCAGGGTGGATGGTGCAGTAGTGGACACGGTTGGTAATAGTGTGGGGTATTACCTGCGCTATAGCTACCTACTTAGTAGTAGCGCGGGTTTTATACCCCTTGCTACTACTATGGACTGTTTCAGGGGTATGATGAAAATCATTTAGTAGTAGCGCGGGTCTATACACCTCGCTACTACTATCAACTTAGTAGTAGCGCGGGTTTTATACCCCACGCGGCTACTGATTAGCAGTAGCGCCCGTTTTTAGAACGTGTTACTAATAAACTTCTGTGTATAAGGTTTTCCCTAGTAGTGTATATGCATTATTGATTATAGCCTCGTATTTCTTCTCCGATATTTGGGTTTTGTTTGGCCAACTTGACCTATTTATCTTACAATGGGAAGAGGTGCTTTGTGATGGGTTCGATCTTTCGGTGGTTGATCCTAGTGACAGAAAGGGAAACAACACCTATGCATCGTTGCTATTAAGGATAACAAGATGGGTCAATTTCTACATAAATAGACCTTGTCTAAATCATGTGTCACGCCCAATATGCGACCCTATCCAAAAGGAACTCGAAGGTCCCACCAAGGATAGACCCGCATATTGAAACGCTTTTGCAAGGTGGATATCATTACATCAACATTACATAATAGATTGGGATACATACAAGAGGCAGTACAATGCCACACGAATACAACATCACAATACATCAGAGCACCATCCGACTATGGATGAAACACAAACAGAAACTCAAACGACATCCACCCTGCTAGCCCAGGCTGCCGACCTGGAACCTATCCCTGATCGAAGAAGGAGCAAAAGAAGAACTCAACGCAAGCAAGCATCGCTCTTGCGTCATGATCATCATACAACCTGTACCTGCAACTGTTGTTGTAGTAATCTGTGAGCCACGAGGACTCAGCAATCCCATTACCATGGGTATCAAGACTAGCAAAGCTTAAAGGGAAAGGAAGGGGTAAAGTGGTGAGGCTGCAGCAGCGACTAAGCAAGTATGGTGGCTAACATACGCAAATAAGAGCGAGAAGAGAGCAAAAGGAACGGTCGTCAACTAGTAATGATCAAGAAGTGATCCTGAACTCCTACTTACGTCAAACATAACACAGAAACCGTGTTCACTTCCTGGACTCCGCCGAAAAGAGACCATCACCGCTACACACATGGTTGATGCGTTTTAATTCGGATCTGGTGTCAAGTTATGTACAACCGGACATTAACAAATTCCCATCTGCCACATAACCGCGGGCACGGCTCTCGAAAGTTTATACCCTGCAGGGGTGTCCCAACTTAGCCCATGATAAGCTCTCGCGATCAACGATGGATATACCTTCTCCCAGGAAGACCCGATCAGTCTCGGAATCCCGGTTTACAAGACATTTCAACAATGGTAAAACAAAACCAGCAAAGCTGCCCGATGCACCGACAATCCCGATAGGAGCTGCACATATCTCGTTCTCAGGGTAACACCGGATGAGACATCCTACGAGTAAAACCAGACCTCGAGTTTCCCCGAGGGGGCCCCGCAGTCTACTCGGTTCGGACCAACACTTAGACAAGCACTAGCCCGGGGGGGCTAAAATAAAGATGACCCTCGGGTTAGCCGACCCAAGGGAAAGGTATAGGTGGTGGTGAGGCAAATGGTAAAACCAAGGTTGGGCCTTGCTGGAGGAGTTTTTTTCAAAGTGAACTGTCAAGGGGGTCCCATAAATCACCCGACCGCGTAAGGAACACAAAATCCTGGAACATAACACCGGTATGACGGAAACAAGGGCGGCAAGAGTGGAACAAAACACCAGGCATAAGGCCGAGTCTTCCACCCTTTACCAAGTATATAGATGCATTAATAATATAAGAGATATTGTGATATCCCAGCATAAATCCTGTCCACCATGGAGCAATCTTCAACTTCACCTGCAACTAGCAACGCTATAAGAGGGGCTGAGCAAAAGCGGTAACATAGCCAAGCAATGGTTTGCATAGGAAAGGTGTCAAAGGTTAGAGGTTCATGGCAATTTGGGAGGCTTGATGAGCAAAAGATTGGTAACGCAGCATAGCGATAGAATGAAGCAACTAGCATGGCAATGATAGTAGTGAGATCCAGGGTAGCGGTCATCTTGCCTGAAATCCCGCAAGGAAGAAGAACAAGTCCATGAAGAAGACAAATGGGCGTAGTCGAACGAATCCTCACAATCGCAACGTTACCGGAACTATCAAGAAGAAGCAATACCGGAAAGAAGCAAACAACATGGTAAACAACCATCACATAGACATGGCACGATGCACAATCAAGTATGATGCATGTCTGGTTTAAAGAGGCATGTCATGGCAAAGTGCAACAAACAATACTACAAATTAAGTGGAGCTCAATATGCAACGAGTTGGTTATTGACGAAACACCACTTTCAATTATTTAGTTCTCTCTCGTTTAAGCTACCCAACAATATTAAATGTTGTTAAACATGGCAAGAGGCGAAGCATATGGAAACTACCTATCTAGGCAAGTTTAAATGAGGCCGGAACAACAAACAACAATTCCAGAAAATCCCCATGTCCATATTCCGAATTTGGTACTGTTCTGCCCTAAACCATATTTTAATGTTGTTAAGCACTAAAACAAAGTGCACCATGTTAATCTATGCATTTTTCTTGCCCATTTACATATAAAGTTTATTAAGATTGGAGCTACGGTTATTTAGTTATGAATTAAACCATTTTAACATGGAATTTATGCAAACAACAGTTTTAAATATTTTAACATGGATGAAAGTTGGATATTGTGAAAGTACATGAAATTCTAAGCATTTTACATACATGACATGTTTCATTTGGATACTTGGATATTTAGATATGAGCAATGCAATTTTAATGGCATTTCTCAAAATATGCATGCACTCGATATGTGACAAAATCACAGAATGAAAAAAAACGTCTACGGGCCGAATGCAACGCACTGTGCAAAGCCCAAGATGGACCTGGCCCGAAATGGAAGAGTGTGTGTGAGGAAAAAATTAAAAGGAGACAGTGCAGAAAAAGGATCTCCTAGGATTCGAACCCCAGACGTGCTGGATCGATGCACACTCTGAAGACCACTGGGATACAAGTGTTATTGTGATAAAAGAGGGGCTAGGGCTCACATGAATAAGAACAAGGGCTTGATCTGAGTGAGCCAAAAATTGGTGCAAAAGTTGATGAAAAAGGGCGTCTGGGATTTGATCCCGAGACCTCTCGAGTACATGCATGCGCTGTTAACCAGATGGGCTAAGATAGAACTTTGCTAAGGAATGCCTTACGCTCAATATGAACTATGTTCTGGCGTTGATCTGACGAAACTGAAAACGTTAACAGAGATGGCTTGCTCTGTGGCCGTGGCTGGACGCAATGAGCAGCGAAACTTGCTGATGCAGCAAGGGTGAGTGTGCATGTGGAATAACTGAAACAACAACAACAAAAATGAAAAGGGGAGGGAGAGCTGGGCTTGAACCCAGGACCTCACGGATGGATGCATCGCTACTAGCCACTGCGCTAGCTGCTTGTTAGTGGAGGAAAAGGGCCATGACTCCAACGAACACACAGGGTGGTCGGAGGTGTCGTCGGCGAGCAAACGCGGTAGCGACTGCGGCTATAAGACAACGGCGGGCGTGCGGAAACTGGTGAGGGTTAACTACAGAACGCGTGTGTGCAGCGACTCAAGCT
>NW_025234531.1:5832-6982 GCF_018294505.1 Triticum aestivum | reverse complement strand
TTCAGAGTTCATTTGAAATGCTTTTGAATTTTAGGGTCTTATAGCTCAAAATAATTAGTAAATGCATGAAAAAGAACAAATGAAGTCAGATAGGATTGAAAAATGATGACGTGGCTTTCAATGGTGCATTTTGAACACACAAAAAGTCAGGAGTTCAAATAAGTTTTAAAAAATGAAATCCCTTTGTAACAGACGAGTTTCCGTATGAAATCCTGATACTTTGAAAGAGATTGTCCGTTTTGTACACGAAGTGCATCCAGTTTTTGCCGTAACCCTCTCAACTTTCTTGCACATGCTATGTGGATGAAATGATGATACCATGCCAACTTTCAACCTTTTCAGAGTTCATTTGAAATGCTTTTCAATTTTAGGGTCTTATTGCTCAAAATAATTAGTAAATGCATGAAAAATAACAAATGAAGTCCGAAAGGATTGAAAAATGATGATGTGGCTTCGAATGGTGCATTTTGAACACACACAAAGTCAGGAGTTCAAATAAGTTTAAAAAAATGAAATCCCTTTGTAACAGACGAGTTTCCGTATGAAATCCTGATACTTTGAAAGAGATTGTCCGTTTTGTACACGAAGTGCATCTAGTTTTTGCCGTAACCCTCTCAAATTTCTTGCACATGCTATGTGGATGAAATGATCATACCATGCCAACTTTCAACCTTTTCAGAGTTCATTTGAAATGCTTTTCAATTTTAGGGTCTTATAGCTCAAAATTATTAGTAAATGCATGAAAAATAACAAATGAAGTCAGAAAGGATTGAAAAATGATGATGTGGCTTCGAATGGTGCATTTTGAACACACACAAAGTCAGGAGTTCAAATAAGTTTAAAAAATGAAATCCCTTTGTAACAGACGAGTTTCTGTATGAAATCCTGATACTTTGAAAGAGATTGTCCGTTTTGTACACGAAGTGCATCCAGTTTTTGCCGTAACCCTCTCAACTTTCTTGCACATGCCATGTGGATGAAATGATGATACCATGCCAATTTTCGACCTTTTCTGAGTTCATTTGAAATGCTTTTCAATTTTAGGGTCTTATTGCTCAAAATAATTAGTAAATGCATGAAAAATAACAAATGAAGTCAGAAAGGATTGAAAAATGATGATGTGGCTTTGAATGGTGCATTTTGAACACAC
>NW_025234531.1:0-628 GCF_018294505.1 Triticum aestivum | reverse complement strand
CGAATGGTGCTTTTTGAACACACACACAGTCAGGAGTTCAAATAAGTTTAAAAAATGAAATTCCTTTGTAACAGACGAGTTTCCGTATGAAATCCTGATACTTTGAAAGAGATTCTCCGTTTTGTACACGAAGTGCATCCAGTTTTTGTCGTAACCCTCTCAACTTTCTAACACATGCTATGTGGATGAAATGATGATACCATGCCAAGTTTCAACCTTTTCAGAGTTCATTTGAACTGCTTTTCAATTTTTGGGTCTTATTGCTCAAAATAATTAGTAAATGCATGAAAAATAACAAATGAAGTCAGAAAGGATTGAAAAATGATGATGTGGCTTCGAATGGTGCATTTTGAACACACACAAAGTCAGGAGTTCAAATAAGTTTAAAAAATGAAATCCCTTTGTAATAGACGAGTTTTTGTATGAAATCCTGAAACTTTGAAAGAGATTGTCCATTTTGTACCCGAAGTGCATCCAGTTTTTGCCGTAACCCTCTCAACTTTCTTGCACATGCCATGTGGATGAAATGATGATACCATGCCAACTTTCAACCTTTTCTGAGTTCATTTGAAATGCTTTTCAATTTTAGGGTCTTATTGCTCAAAATAATTAGTAAATGCATGAAAAA
>NW_025234530.1:0-6983 GCF_018294505.1 Triticum aestivum | reverse complement strand
GGGGGGGGGGCCTTTAGTGACCACAATTTAGTGCCGCTTATGTAACCGGCACTAAAGGGCCTTACGAACCGGTGCTATTGCCCGGTTCTGCACTAGTGAACTTAAAAAATGTAGGGAAAACTACTCACTTTTCGCAAGAGATAATAAAGAAAACTACATACTTTTAGCAACAAATATTTTTTTAAAGCAGCATAATGTATAAATAGCTACTTCATAATGAAGAATTGAGCTTATAACATGAAATCAGGAAAGGATCTATACTCATCTCTCATAACATGCATGCCATAACTAACCACTACCAAGAAAAGTGACCTGGGTATTTAAGAAGCCTGACTAGAGATAAGAAAAGTGGAAAAAGACTGTGTTGTATGTACTAGTCACTTGCAGGACAGTCTTGAACACAGTCTTGAACAACCAACAAAGGAAATTATTACTCTGAAAGTTACAGTTTCAACAAAAGTTCTTTTGCGGAGTTCAGAAAAATAGCAACATTACAATTACTAGGCAGAAGAATATAGCTAGCTGAGGTTCCAAACATGCTGAATGAGTTAACCATTTGAAATTTGAAATTTGAAATCACATTATTACTCATTTCATTTGATTTGTTATCTCCCAAAGATGAAGACAACTATATTTAATGATAACACAAATTATGGCTATATTAATGGAACAATATGGCTACAAGTTCATCTGTCTAGCGAAGGAGCATTCATATACAAAACATAACAAGACTAGGTTACTCATACAATATGAGGAATAATGAAGACAATCACCTGACATATAGAAACTCTTGAAAGGATGATGGCCACTAACATAGTGGATTCCACATAGTTTCTGAGATAGCGTCGACTTGAGTTGAACCATATAGACACTCGAGCCCACATATATAAATATATCATCAGTATCCTCAGCATACCTCAGACTGAATATCAACTTTGGGATCTCTCCTTCATTCCTATGAGGGATCCCTTTTATGCTATGCATATCAATGGTCTTCCATAGCATCCATTTGGTAACACCCTGACAATTGACCTCCCTTTGCCACATTTGAATGTTATGGTAATAGTGAGACAATATGGCGATACCAATAACGCCATCCACCACCTGAGATGATCTCACATTGGTCATAGTTGTGGCGGCCATCATTTATTCTGGGAGGCGCTCCAATCAAAGCTAGGCTCCAACAACCCAAATCAAACTCAAATATGTACCTTCCATGATCGCACATCCAGTAAAGTGAGTTACCAATAAGTGACCCATGAATATAAGCGCCTTGAAGCGGATATGGAGTCGGCGTTGAGATGAGTTCGCTCCATATGCTAGTCTCCGAGGAGTAAACACATGCAAAGGCGGGCTGTGGACCAGTAGGGTAGGTGCTCGTCGACAACAAGACCACCTTGAATGGGCTTGAGTGGCATCTTCCATGCACGTGGCCATGGTCAGCAGCAGCACAGAGCCCCGCCCCATCAAGGTAGCAGCCCCCCTTGAACTTCGACGGAACGGTCAGGCAGAGCTTCTTGCCGGTGATGGGAGCAATTACAATAAGCTCTGCCCGTTGCCAGGGCATGATGAGGAGGCGACCGTGGCGGCACCCCAGCAGTCGGACCCCTGTGCCACCGCGACTGTCAATGCTGTGGAGTCGCAGCTCAAAGCGCTGAGGAGGGATGCGGTCGGGAGGGCCAAGGACATGTTTGAACACGATACCATCCGCACTGTTCTTGAAGAAACCGAGGAGTGGCAGCTTCCGGTGGTGTGCACAGAAGCGGCGGCGGAACCTGGGGTCAGTGACGGTGCATCGCCACCGCTTGCAGACGGCAGAGGCACGGGGCAGGGAGGTGGGTTGCAGCGGGAGACGGAGGAGGATCTCCCACAGGAGATCGTCGTCCTCAAGCGGCGAGGACAGCGCCTCCGGCGAGCGGCCACGGCCGCGGTGACGACTGCGGCGGGTCACTCTGGCAGCCTCCTCACCCGCGTGGACATGGGGACGGAGGCGCGTGCTGCGCCGGAGAGCCACTCCGTCGCTCGCGTGAACCTGGGGATGGAGGCAGCAGGCCACTCCGTCGCCGTTGTCACTCAAGTGGATCTAGGGATGGGGATGGAGGCACGGGCTGCGGCGGCGGGCCACTCCTTGGCTCGCCTCACTCGCAGGGCTATTTGGATGGAGGCGCCTGCGCGTGCTACGGCGTCCGGCGTCCTCGGCCGCGCTCATCTCGCCGGCGGCAAGACCTAGCTAGCTTTTTTAGTCGGGCAGAGGAAGACGGGGCGCACTGATGAGGAGCAGCAGTGCAGTGGCTGGTTCACTCCATCTCCACCGTTGTTGCATCGTTTGGTTGGGCCGCTGACCGACCAAACTAAAGGTAAGTGGTATTGTGCCCCCATTCGTCCGTCCTGCTCTCTCTCTCTGTGTCGACTGCTATGAACTAAAAAAAATACGAACATTCTTGATTAATTAATTACTTAATTAATAAAACAAAACGAAGCAGGCTGTTCCAAACCAACAAGCAGTTCAAGTTTCAGTTTTAATGAGTTGATTCAATCGAGTGCTAGCAAAATTGATTTATTTAACACACTGGATTGATGAGGTGGCATCTATGCATGTTGAGATAAATAGAGGAACGCGGATCAACTACTTTCACTATATGGCTACTAGGAGGTAGTAAAGACCACATCGCATTTCACGGGTTGCGAGATTTAGGCATCGATATGAAAACTGATGTCGTACATCACTTTGGGCACACTACTTTGAAGGCTCCGTCTCCTACCTCTGTGTATTACACCGAGTATGAGTAGATCCACGGGAAGGAGGAGTGGTAACTGAATTTCTGATCCTTCCCAAGCCTAGTGGTATCTATGCATGCTCCCGAGTTGGCGGCCAACATTTTTGAACAAAGTACATATGCAAACGCTCATACATATGTACAGATTGTCGTCAATTGTGTTGTGTCTGGCTACACTATACCAAAGTGCTCTCATGGTAGCTCCATTATATACCATCCTGATGTGGGATGGACGTATTTACATGGGCCATCAATATGAAGATGGCATTGGTGGGTGCCATCAAAGTTAGTGATATGTTGAGTAAGTGATTTCATCCTTCTCAACAATTCATGTGTATATATGTCATTTTCTAGCCTCTCAAATAAATCTACACTTGTACTTACCATATAGACCTTCCTCACTTGTTTTTTCTCCAGCCATAATGGTTTTGACACAGTTTGCAAATGGCCCTAAACAAGGTTGGAGCTTGGCCCTGGGCACCCAGAGTGCAGCCTAGTCAAAGGAATGAGGCCCAAAGCCTGATAGGCTGGCTCACCATAGACCAGTCGTACCAATCCATAGATCCAGAGAGCAACTAACTTGCCGTGGACCTCAACGGTCACTTTGGTGCCCTAGAGCATGCCAAGTGGTGCTTCTAGCTATAGCCACATGTCGCGTGTTGTGTGCTTCCTCTGAATTTGATTTATTTTTATTTTTCTATATGCATTTTCGGGGTTCAGATGGTTTTTTTCCTAGTTTTTTGGCCTTTTTTTGCCCGATTTTTGTTACAGATTTTATTTCACAAAAAAATGTGTGCTTCCATGAGAGACACAAATTTGCTTATTGTGGAGGCACAGATATGCTTCCGTGAGAAGTACAGTTGTGCTTCTCGCAAAGGGAAAAAAGTTTTTGCTTCAACAAGCACAGATTTGCTTCTCGTGGAGGCACAAATTTGCTTACACGGGAAGCACAATTGTGCTTCTTGAAAAGGGAAAAAAATGTATTTCCTCGAGAAGTATAGATTGGCTTCTCGTGAAGGCATAGACTTGTTTCCATGAGAAGCATATCTTAGCTTCACGAAAAGGGAAGAAAATCCGTGTTTCCATCAGAAGTAAAGATTTGCTTCTCGTGGAGGCACATGTTTGTTTTCGCGAGTGCTTCTCGGGAAAAAGAAACTATCCTTCCGCAAGAAGAAAATATTTGCTTCTCGTAGATGCATATTTGCTTTCGCGAGAAGCACAATTGTACTTCTCAGAAAAAGAAATTGTCCTTCCATAAGAATCACATATTTGCTTCTCGTAGACACATATTTGCTTTCATGAGAACCACAATTGTGCTTCTTGAAAATAGAAAAAAAAATTGTGCTTTGACGAACTATGCTTCTCAGCATAGTCTGCAGCTTACGAGGGATCGTTTGGCATCGCACAAGGGCACACTTCTCTTCCAAGCCAACATTGCATGGATGGGTCATGATCACATTGTATTGACGGAGATGTCATGTTTTTCAAACCAAAACTGAGAAGCACACTCAACACGCACCTTTTGGTGATACTTGGGCTGAACTTGCAATGGTTAGAGTGATGGGAGCTGCCAAGCGCAATCATGGACATAAGCAACAGATAACAAAAACCAACTTGCATTAATATTAGGGTCTTCAAAAGCATCTTGCTAACATCAGAAACTTAGCTAGAGCAAGAAGGCATATGCATTCAGTAAGTTCCTTCAGATAACATTTTCTTTAACGCTGGTGACCACACTGATCCACGACAAACTCAGTGAGAACAAAAACGGCAGGTGCCCTTACTTCATCTGGAGAACACAAAAGCATTATCTTGCAAGTAACCTAATAGAGATAAATATAATACAACCTCCATCTCAAATTGTCTAGATACATCCTTATGTAGAGAAATCTAAGACACTTAATGTAGGACTGAGGGAGTATCTAAAAGAAGCACTAGAGTACTCATGATCAGTTCAGCATTATAAAGAAGAGCCATACCATATCCCCCTTGAAAAAAGGAGAGGTAGATCTCCTATGAATACTGATGACAACAAAATAAATCCTTCAATCTTTTCCACATGAATTTGTTGGGTGGAGGAGATGAACACACGACTGATGCTTGTAGTAACAAAATGGCTACTAATTTGTTAGTGTTGTTGCTTTTTGCAGTGAATATTCTTGAAATCAGTATAATGTATACATAGCGACCTCAAATGAAGAATTTAGCTGTCTCCAAAAAAAGAATTTAGCTTATAAGAAAGGAAGGCAGAGTCTAGAATTTATGTCATGTAAACGTATCCCTCCTCATGTGAAGAAGATAAAAAAAAATGCCAAAACTCATAAACACTTCCAACAAAAGTCATCTTGAGTATTTAAGGATCCTGATTAGAGATAACTAACTCGATAAAAGGTGTGTTAAAAATGTACAAGTCACTTGTAGAACAGTGTTGAACAAGTGACAAAGAAAACTATTATTCCGGAAGGTACGGTTCAGCCAAAGTTCTTTTAGGGAGTTAAGAGCAACAGCAAGATTTACAATATCGGGTAGAAGAATATAGCTAGCTGAGGTTCCAAACATGCCAAATGAGTTAATCATTTGACATTTGATTTTACATTATAACTAATTTCATTTGATATTTGACTTGTTACCTCACCAGGATGAAGGCAACTACTCCCTCCGTCCCATAATATAAGACATTTTTCAACCTAACATAGCTTGCAAAAACGTCTTATATTGTGGGACGGATTGAGTATATTCGATGATAACACAAAATACGACTGTATTAAATGAAACAATATGGCTATCTATAAGTTCATTAATCTAGCAAAGCTATTTGAGCATCCATGTACGAAACATAACAAGCTTAGGTTACTCCTAGTGTATGAGGAATAAGACCGAACAATCACCTGGCTTATAGAAACTCTCGAAAGAATGAAAGTGATTTTTTGGGGGCATTTCACAAAGTTTTCTAGATTACATCAACTTTAGTTGAACCATATAGACACCTCGTCCATGTATACAAGTATTCCATCAGTATCCTCAGCATATCCCAGTATAAATATTAACCTTGCCTTCTTTCCTTCAATCTGAGCAGGTAACCCATGAATGTTATGCATTTCAATGGTCTGCCACAAAAACCATTTTCTAACACTCTAGGAATTGACCTCCTTTTGCCACATTTGAATGGTATGCCCATTATGAGACAATATGGCAAGACCAACAGCACCATCCACAGCCTGAATGATCTGATGGCTGCCATTGTGGTAGCAGACATCATTTGTAATGGGAGGCGCTCTGATCACAGCTAGGCTCCGCCCATCCAAATCAAACTTAAGTATGTAATCTCCACCTCTGCACAGCCAGTAAAGTGCATTACCAATAAGTGAACCATAACTATCAGTATGACAAAACTTAGGTGGAGTCGGTGTTGAGATGGGGCCGCTCCATACACCGGTCTCTGAGGAGAAAACATGTGCAAAGGTGGGATGTGGACCTCTATTGCTCATGGACAGCAGGACCACCTTGAATGGGCTCGAGTGGCAGCTTCCGTGCACGTGGTCATGGTTAGCAGCAGCGCAGAGCACCGTCCCGGTGATGAAGCTGTCCCTTTTCAACTTGGGTGTAAAGGGCACACAGAGCACCGTCCCGGTGACGAAGCTATCCCTTTTCAACTTGGGTGGAAAGGGCACACAAAGCACCGTCCCGGTTATGGGTGCAATGACAATAAGCACTTTGCGCAGAAAGTTTTTGACGAGGACGCGGCCGTGGCGGACCCGAGCAGTCGGGCCGCCAACCCCGTGACACCGCAAATGCTGTGGAGTCGCAGCTGGAAACGCCGACCGAGGACATGGTTAGGAGGGTCCAGGACAGGTTTGAACACGATACCATCCACGCCTTCCACGAAGAAACCGAGGAGTGGGGCCTTCCGGTGGTGCTGGCAGAAGCGGCGGTGGAACCTGGGGTCTGTGACGGCGCATCGCCAGCGCTTGCAGACGGCAGGGGCGCGTGGAAGGGAGGAGGGCTCCGGCAGGAGACGGAGGAGGATCTCCCACAGGAGGTCGTCGTCCTCAAGCGGCGAGGACAGCGCCGCAGGCGAGCAGCCGCGGCAGCGGCGACGACGACTGCGGAGGGTCAGTCCGAATGTCTCCTCACCCGCGTGGACCTGGGGACGGAGGAGTGCGCTGCGTCGTCGAGCCACTCCGGCTACCTCCTCGCTCGCGTGGG
>NW_025234529.1:0-6983 GCF_018294505.1 Triticum aestivum | reverse complement strand
AGCGTGGGGAAGCAGAGATTCCCACGTCCAATCAACCGCCATGCGTCAACCGAGGCCGCATGCTTTTGGGGCCTGTGGTGCTCCGAACTTGACCCTTGGCTTCTCCGTGAAGCCAAGCCCGAGCGCACCTTGGGCCCGGGGGCGACTGTCGGCGTTCTGGAAATGGGGGTCCCCAGACTTGCCTGCCTGCGGCCCGCGGCATGGCTGAGCCAGCAGGCCATATGGCCCATCTTCACCAACAAAGCATCCAAGACCCTCGCGAGGGGCCAAGCCTCGCGAGGCGGACGACGCAAGACCTCCTCTAGAGTGGCCTAGCTAGGCAGGCTCACGAGGACGGAGATATCAAGGCAAGGCAAACCTCACGAGACTCTCGTGACATGAGCTGTGACGATCGATGCGAGGCGGGCGCCAGGCGAGCGCCAGCGCGCGCAGCGTCCTTGTTTCCTCTTTGGTGCAAAGGGGGCAAGCGCAGCCGCGGAGTACTGAGGCCTTAGGCAAAGGTTGCCATTTCGGTGCAACAAGACCAAGACCATGGACTGCAAGACGGAGGTCATCGTGGAGCGCAGAGCAGCGGCACCACGAGAACTTTTGTGCAGGCGAAGACTACTTTTGTCAGGATAGCTTGTACTAGCTGCCCCCCTTCAAATTAGCCCGCCATTGTTGGCTCCCTTCCCTCTCGATATTTGGGAAGAGGACCAGGGCCTCTATAAATAGGACTAGCCACCACAGTGGAGGGGAGGATCTCATCTTGGCTAGAGAGACCACCCCCACGCACACAAGCTCACCGAGCTCAAGAACGCCTCAACCTCAGGAGGCCGTTCTTCCCTTGTATTGTTCATCATCGGCCCAAGAGGTAATCCACCACCACCACACTGGAGTAGGGTATTACAGCACAACGGTGGCCTGAACCAGTATAAACCATGTGTCCTTCTGTGTTGTGAGTTTGTTGAGTTCGTCCACAAGATGCTATCGAGCTAGAGCGTAGATCGGTTGGAGGGAAAGACTTCACGCGCACCCCAGTATTCGAACCTTAAGGCCGATAGGCCGGTCATTTCAAGGGTTATCAAGTTGACCATATAGACCGGTGAAAGAATGAAGTGGTGGACGCTTTAAGTCACCTCGGCTCTCAGCGTAAACCGGTGCCACCTAATTTCTTCCTCGACGTACTACATAATCTGTCGGTCAAGATACCCACAGAGGAGGAGTTGGCTATTCCTGACCCAGAGGCCCAACTGGTGGCAGCTTTTCATGTTATACCGGATAGGATAGTCCCGTACTTGGCTTAAATGAACTGGGGCGAGTTATCGGAGGATGAAACCTTGGCCCGGCAGATAATCCAGCGATCCAAGTCAATGACCATTATCAACAGGGAGTTACATCGTTACAGTGTTACAGGAGCAATTCAGTGTTGTGTTCCCCTCAAGAGGATGTGAGATTTTGCGAGAAATCCACGAAGGAGATTGTGGTCATCACGCCGGTTCAAAATCCTTGGTGGCTAAGGCTTTTCGTCACGGCTTCTATTGGTTGACAGCTCATGCTGATGCTGAGGATTTAGTCAAAAGGTGTGACGGTTGTCAAAAATTTGCACGCCGCGCTCATGTTCTGGCTCAGGAGTTGAGAATGATTCCAATCACTTGGCCGTTTGCAACTTGGGGGCTCGATATGGTTGGACCCTTTAAGAGATCCAAGGACAAAAAGACCCACATGTTGGTGGCGGTTGACAAGTTTACCAAGTGGGTAGAGGCAAATCCAGTCAGTAAGTGTGATGCAGCTATGGTGGTTCAATTCAACAAGAAGGTGATCTTCCGGTTTGGCTTTCCACACAGCATTATCACGGATAATGGTACTAATATGTCTAAGGGTGAGATGGAGGAATTCTCTCAACATGAGAATATTCGGCTTGATTTAGCGTCAGTGGCTCACCCCCGGTCTAATGGTCAAGCTGAGAGGGCAAATCAAGAAATTTTGGGAGGTATCACACCCCGGCTTATGGTTCCTTTAAAGCGGACACCGGGTTGTTGGGTGGAGGAGTTACCTTCTGTGTTATGGAGTTTCAACACCACACCACACAGATCGACGGGTTATACACCTTTCTTCGTGGTTTATGGAGCAGAGGTGGTTCTTCCTGGTGACATCCATGATGACTCGCCCCGTGTGGCGGCTTATGTTGAAGCTGACAATGAGAAGGCACGTCAGGACACACTGGACCTGTTAGATGAGGAGCGTGATCTCGCAGCGGCACATTCAGCGATTTATCAAAAAGATCTCCGATGTTATCACAGCCGCATGGTTAAAACCAGAACTTTTCAAGAGGGTGATTTGGTGCTCCGGCTCATCTAGGATCCAACTGATATGCACAAGTTATCCCCACCTTGGGAAGGACCTTTTGTGGTCAGCAAAAGCCTACACAATAGGTTATACTAACTTATCGATGTTCGAGAGCACAAAGACACACGCAAATCGGAGGGGGAGACCAAGCGGTCGTGGAATGTAGCCCTTCTTCAGCCTTACTATACTTGAGCCACAGGCTCTTCTTCTGTATATACTTGTGACAATGTATATATTATATAATAAACCGGATCCTCGGCTAAAGTGGGGTGTCTATTCTTTTTTACATCGTGGGTGGTTCCATAGGGGCTTCTACTGACAAAGCGGAGTTTTATTAACCCGGCCCATAAGGCCACACAGATATAAAGGAAGTCACTAGGGGGCTTGGTTGTCTTCACACCATAGCTACACCTCTTGATCGGTTTAAAACCAAAAAAGGGATATCACTAGGGGGCTTGGTTGTCTTCACACCATAGCTACACCTCTTGATAGGCTTAAAGCCAAAAGGAAATTATGTGGAACAAAAGAGAGTCTGTTGCATCAAGCACAACTCAAACATAGGTAACCACTGAGCACACCTCAAATATTACTCAGGGGCTCCTTGCTTCTCGAAGAACAACGAGCTTGTACCCTTGTAATAGGCTATCAAGCCAGGCTTGGAAGCCAGGTGTATTCACCTAAAACTGCGGGTTATCCTGCTTCTTTAAGTAAGCCACTCCGTCCAGGTAAACCTGGTATGACCCATCGAACGTTTGACAAGTCAATCTCATAGACCCTGAACTTGTCAAAGTTAAAACGGTGATTGGTTAAAGATTGAGGTCCAACTTAAAAGGCTTTACTAAATGGTACAACTCAGCAGCCTGGCAGCCCATGAAAAGCCTCGATTTAGGGCCTGGCAGCCCATGAAATGCCTTGCATATTTCTTTTGTCTTTGCTATTTTATAATCTTTTAATAAGGGATTTATGAATATTTTCTGATAAACTGGTGTTTTGTACAACCCGGCGTGACTTTCAAACGCTTAGTTGTTAGTACATGATCAGTTTTAAACCGGCAGTATGTTGCTCCGGTCTGGTTTTGAATAGATGTCACCAGCATTATACGAACAAATTAGCGGCTATTATAGCCCGGCTTGGTTTTTATATAAACCGGTAAGAGGGCAAGGAGTCATCAACACTCTGGATTGGTGTTTTTCACCCTTATTATACAAACAGTTGGTGATCCCAGGAGGTATGTGACAGGTATCATCTATTTTTACAAACCTTGGTTGTCCATCCAAGTTATGTATATATTTTTTGGCATCATGACCCATCCAGTGGTAAACCACTAGGACACTTTCAAGTTCTTATATGCAGGAACACAACTCATAATGGACTATGCATAAATAGATCCCAAAGGCAGAACAAGTTTTTCAGGTATCAAGCAAAACAAACATGCTCGATGGCATGGCAGATAAAGGTGTTCATGCTATCCTATTACAAGGTGCTTTAAACAACCCAAATTGAATAATTGTTTTCAAAGAGTGGAAGACTACAACTGGTAAACCGGCCACCGGTTTAGGATTCCTCATTGGGACGGCTTGACGATTGAGGGTCATCTTGCGCGGTCACATTTTCTTCATCCCTCCCCAGACACTGGAAATCAACCATTGACCAATCGATTCCGGTTAAGGCTTGAAAAATGGCCTCTTTATGAATAAGGTTGGAGGGGTCAATGTCAGGAGCGTAAGTATGCTTACGGATTGGTGGCACAAGATCTTCAACATTATGGATCAACACGGGCTGTCTTTTTCCCTCAGCATCATAAACCGGTTGGAAATGAGATAAATTTGTGTCCTCCGCCAGTTCGCTTGCTATTGGTCGCATCTCCTTTGTCAGCCTTTGAAGATCGTCGTTATTGAAGTCTGAGCTGTCTTCTTTCAGCCAGGATACCTTTTGATGATATCTGCCGGTTCAAGATCCGGAATCCGTGCCTTGGCCCGGATTAGTGCGGTCAGCACTCCTGATCTTGCGCCAGCTGTTCTATCAAGGTGTAGGCTGCTTTAAGTTTCATCCGCATGTCAGAGCCCAGATGAGCAATGCGGGTCCCTGTCATGGTTCAGCATCAGTAAACCGGTCATTGATAAGATCTTATGAATTAGATAAACCGCACGAGAAGGTACTTACCAAACACAGCGGAAGTCATGGCGTTAATCTACCGCTTCAAGCCGGTTAGTTCATCAACCATCGGCTTCAGTGCTGCCTCTATGTCCTCGGCCTTCTTGGTTAAAACGGCCTTTTCCGTCTCCCAATCTGCGCGCTCTTTGTCAAAAGTTCCTTTAAGCTTCTCCATAGCTGCTAAGGCATTGTTCAGCTCTTCTTTGGCTTTGGAAGCCTCTTCTTGCTAAGATTTAACATTCTCTTGAAGATCCACGGTTTGAGCATCCTTTTTACTCAGCTCAGCCTACAAGGTGCGATATATCATCAAAACAGGTTACGAAGTACCAAGCGTATAACAAGTTATGCACTTTGTACTTGGGGGCTAATGCCTATTTGCTCTATCATCAACATATTTTTCACAAGTCTCAAGTACAATGCAAGCATTATCCTTAACACTTGGGGGCTAATGTACATTTGTTCAAAGTTGACGAAATGATTCAAGACCCGATTTACCTTGCAAAGATAAACCGGCCCTTGGGGGCTACACCGATGAAAGCTACGAGAATACAATGATAAAATACCGGTTTATTTCCAAAGATCAATTGCAATATGGAGGATCAGCATGCAAGGATTAAAATATTACAAAGTCCCGGTTTATGATTGCTGTCATAAACCAACCCTTGGGGGCTACTTGGGATAATACTTGTACTTTGGATTTAAGAAAGGAAAAGTGAAGAAAATACCTCATAGCGTTCCTTCATCAGGTTCACCAAATCGGCTTCATAATCACGGTTTGAGTGTAGACGATTTAGAAAACCGGAGTGGAGTTCTTGAGCGCTAAGATGGGCGTAGCTTGACAAGTCAGTGCTCCATTTGCCTTTTTCCATGGTAGCACACTCTTCCTAGGCACTATGTTTCGGCAATATAACAGGATGGCCATGAGAGTTGTGGCTCATACTCGTAATGATAACATCGCTTTCTTTGTCTCCAGCAGTCTTTGCTGGAGTTGATGGAGTGTCAGTAGCTCTCACTAGACTAGAAGACCTGTCATCTTCCTGGATTGGATCTGCCAATTCATCATCAGGCACAGCAGTGTCAACTTCTGGTTGGTCATCAATATTGTGATCTTGAGGGGGTGGTTCATCAAAAGTAGCCTCAGGATTTGGACCCTCAGGTTCAACCGTTTGCTCCGGTTCAAGAACCACCTGGTCTTCGGGCGGATTGTTCACCCGAGCCTTTTTGCTGGGTATGGCTTTGGCTCTAAAACAGAAAAAGATGCGAAAGTTAAGCATAGTATAGAAAGTATGAAAACATCGAAAGAAAGGGTTGAAGTACTTACCCAGCAACAGTTTTGAGAGGAGGAAGTTGGGTCATTGTTGACTCGCCAGAGGATGACGGAGGTGTCACCTGATAATTTGAATCGGACGAATTAAGAGGTTGTCGGAAATAACCTGCCTTCGGATAAGAATTGTCAGAAGTGGGTGAGACCTCAGATCGGCGCTTTCGAACCGGGGTGTCAGGTAAACCGGCTGAACTATCCTTTTGGTCGCTGTGCCGGGTTTTGCTGCGAGCTTCATGCTGCTGCTTCTTCAAAATAAATGTTGGATCCAAGTGAGCAAGAGGATGTGAAAATCTTACTTTTCGGATCGCTTGACAGATTTTTTGTGTTGGCAGAGAGTCTGAACCGGAGGAAAGGATAATTACCTCTACATCGTCAGCTTGGCTGCCCACTACGTCCTCCTAAGAAGTATTGTTGTTAAAGAGATGCATGAAAAGGGAACCAAGTGAATCGAGTTCTACCTCAACTTCCGGTTCATCCGGGTCATCATCCACTTGCATGCTGATGCATTCAGCTGCCTTCCGCTTTGATGTTTTCTTGACGGCTTTTGTTTTAGGACGGGAAGGCTTTGCCGCCTTTTCTTGAGGTTTCTTCTTCCAGAATGGATCATGACCCTGTTTATAAACAAGTAGAAGGGTATTCACAGGTTGCACAGTCTAAAAGATATCAAGTGTAAAACGGAAGGACAATGCTTACAGCAGGCGGTTTGTTTTTTGTGTAAAAGGGGTCTAAGCCGGTTTGGCGGCAGACAACTTCCGATTCGTTCAATATCTTATTGACAGCCTCAGTGACTTCTTCATCGGTTAGCTGAATGTTGATGCGATGTTGGGAGTCTTCTACTTCACCAGTATACTCGCACATTAAGCCGGAGCGACGACTTAACAGTGAGATGCTCCACGATATCCAACAACGGACAAAGTCTACACCTGTTAAACCGTTGGCCAAGAAGGCTCTCAGCTTGGGGAGTTGAGGTGCATACATGGCCCATTCTTGGGCACTTAGGTGTTGTGGAAGCGGATGAGTATTGGCAAGCCGGTGGGCACGGTAATCCGGCAGAGGATTCTCGTCTTCAGGGGAGGTGGTTTTACAGTAGAACCAAGTTTGATTCCACTCTTGGGGGTGACTGTGCAGCTTGGCATGAGGAAAATCAACCTCTTTTGTTTTTTGAATGGAGACGCCG
>NW_025234528.1:0-6985 GCF_018294505.1 Triticum aestivum | reverse complement strand
CATAGTTGGATTATTTCCAACATGAAACATTTTAGTTTGGAGATATTTGAGCATTTAAATATTTTATATTATTTTAAATGCCCAAATTCAAATAGTTATGATTTAATTCAAAAACCCTAGGATGGCCTAGGAAAATGTGCACCACTTTTGGCAGAGGTTCTGAACCAAGGCAAAAATGATGGGCATTTTAGAAGGGCATTTCAGGTTCATTGAAAAATTATTTTAGTAACCCTAGTTGGTTTCAGAGGGGACTGGGGGTTCTGTCATCCCCATTTCAAGTTTCTGATGAATGAGTAAACATGATGCAACACTCTAATGCATGACTAGCTAGGGTGTGACAACTCACCCCCACTCAAAAGAATCTCGTCCCGAGATTTGGGTTCCTCCGGGAAGAAGGCGGGATACTCGAGTCGAAGACGATCCTCCCTTTCCCAAGTTGCTTCATCTTCAGAGTGATGCGACCATTGAACCTTGAGAAACTTGATATTATGACGGTGCGTGGTACGTTCGGCTTGATCGAGGATACGGATGGGGTACTCTCGATATGTAAGATTATCTTGGAGATCAAGCGTTTCGTGGTCCACTTCACGGATAGGATCCGAGAAGCAACGTCTGAGTTGAGAAACGTGGAAGACATCGTGAACTCTGGAGAGGTGCGGAGGTAGTTCCAATTGGTAGGCAACTTCTCCTCGTTTGGCAAGAATGCGAAAAGGTCCAATGTAACGAGGAGCCAATTTGCCTTTGATACCGAAACGATGGGTTCCCTTCAGAGGGGTGACCCGAAGATAAGCCTTCTCGTCAACCTCGAAAGTCATGGCCTTATGTTTTCGGTCATATTGACTCTGTTGACGGGATTGGGCTGTTTTCAACTTTTCACGAACGATACGAACTTGTTCTTCTGCTTCCTGAATCATATCCGGGCCAAAGAATTGTCTTTCCCCGGTTTCTGACCAGTTAAGGGGTGTTCGACATCGTCGTCCATAGAGAACTTCAAAAGGGGCTTTACCCAAGCTAGATTGATAGCTGTTGTTGTAAGCGAATTCGGCAAATGGAAGGCACTTCTCCCAGTCCATTCCGAACGAGATAACAGAGGCTCGAAGCATGTCTTCTAGAATTTGGTTGACGCGTTCCACTTGACCACTCGACTGAGGGTGGAAAGCGGTGCTAAAGGAGAGACGGGTTCCCATAGCATTTTGGAAACTTTCCCAAAATCGAGAGGTGAAAAGACTTCCTCGATCCGAATTGATTTCCAAAGGAACACCATGGAGAGACACTATTCGGGAGATGTATAAGTCTGCCAGCTGACTAGCGGTTATACTCTCACGAACAGGTAAGAAATGAGCTACTTTGGAAAGACGATCGACCACGACGAAAATAGCATTATTCCCTCTTTTGGTCCTGGGAAAACCGGTAATGAAATCCATACCAATTTTATCCCATTTCCATTCAGGAATAGCTAAGGGTTGAAGGGTGCCAGCAGGCCGTTGATGCTCTGCTTTTACACGACGACAGACGTCGCAATTTGCAATATACTGAGCAATTTCTCTCTTCATCCTAGTCCACCAGAACCTCTGGCGTAGGTCCTGATACATCTTGGTACTACCGGGATGAATGGTGAGAGGAGATTCATGAGCCTCCTTAAGGATCAACTGCCGTAGATGCTGGTTCTTGGGAACCACTAGACGGTCCTCAAAGTACACAACACCATGATCATTTGTGGAGAAAACAACTAGCACCTCCGCTAGCAATGTTCTCTTTGATTTTAGATATCCCCTTATCTCGCTTTTGGGCAGCGATGATTTGATCCGTAAGAGTAGGTTTTGCTACCAAGGTGGAAAGAAAACCTTGAGGTACAATGTGAAGGTTAAGCTTCTGAAATTCCTCATGGAGAAGCGGTTGACTTTGTTGTAACATCAGGTTGTTACAATAAGATTTACGACTTAGCGCATCAGCCATGACGTTGGCTTTCCCTGGGGTATAGGTTATTCCTAGGTCGAAGTCAGTGATCAATTCAACCCAACGTCTCTGCCTGAGATTCAAATCCGGTTGGGTGAAAATATACTTCAGACTTTGGTGATCAGTGAATATTTCACAACGATTACCGAGGAGGTAATGTCGCCAGGTCTTAAGTGCATAGACTACGGCTGCAAGTTCTAGATCATGAGTAGGATAATTCTCCTCATGTGGGTGCAATTGCCGTGAAGCGTAAGCAATTACGTGTCGATCTTGCATGAGAATGCAACCTAGTCCTTGTCGCGAGGCGTCGCAGTAGATAACGAAGTCCTTGGAGAAGTCTGGCGGTACCAGTACGGGAGCAGAGGTCAGGCGTCTTTTCAGTTCCTGAAAGCTGTGCTCACATTGTGGAGTCCATTCGAACTTCTTATCTTTCTTGAGGAGTTCGGTTAGAGGTTTGGCAACTTTGGAGAAGTTCTCGACAAAGCGACGGCAATAGCTCGCTAAGCCTAGAAAACTCCGAACTTGCTTGACCGATTCGGGTGGAGTCCAATCAAGGACGGCTTGAACTCGCTCAGGGTTAACAGCAATACCTTTACCAGATATTACATGACCCAGATAGGTCACTTCTGACAACCAGAATTCACATTTAGAGAATTTGGCATAAAGGCGATGCTCTCGAAGTTTCTTCAACACTAGCCTTAGATGTTCGGCATGTTCTTCCTCGTTCTTGGAGTAGATGAGTATATCATCGATATAAACTACGACGAATTTATCCAAATACTCCATGAAGATTGAGTTCATTAACCGAGAAAAGGTGGCTGGAGCGTTGGTTAAACCGAAGGACATGACGGTGTACTCGTATTGGCCATAACGAGTAACAAAGGCCGTTTTAGGAATGTCCCCGTTTCTGATTTTGATTTGATGGTAGCCCAACCTCAAATCCATCTTGGAGAAGACTGAGGATCCAGCGAGCTGATCATACAGATCGTTGATCCTGGGAAGCGGGTATTTGTTCTTGATTGTGACCAAATTGACAGGTCGGTAATCTACAACCATCCGGTCCGTACCATCCTTTTTCTTAACGAATAGGACGGGGCAAGCCCACGGAGATGAACTAGGGCGGATGAAACCCTTTTTCAAGGATTCATCGAGTTGTTTCTTAAGCTCGGCTAGTTCTAGAGGTGCCATTTTGTAAGGTCTTCTAGCAATCGGAACGGTTCCTGGAATGAGGTCTATTACGAACTCAACATCCCTGTCAGGTGGAACACCTGGCAATTCCTCTGGAAAGACATCCGGGAAGTCACGGACTACCGGAACGTCCTCAAGATCTGGCAAAGGGCTGGCGTTAAGAGAATATAACTGTCGCTTGGCTATTCGGGTCAAGACATTGACTATCTTCCCCGAAGGATGGGTGAGTTGAACAGTCCTAGAGAAGCAATCAATTTTGGCTTGCTGAGCTGACATCCAGTCCATACCCAAAATGATATTAATATCCGAAGATTTAAGGGCTATCAAAGATGCGAGAAAAACAAGTCTGTCGACTTGGATTTCATTTCCATGGCTTACTCTAGAGGTCTGCCATCTAGACCCAGGGGTAGAGATTTCCATAGTGGATGGCAAGTCACAGAATGCAACGTTATGCAAACGAGCATAATTTTCAGATATAAAGGAATGAGAGGCTCCTGTATCGAAAAGAACAGATGCCGGGTGGCAATTAACAAGAAGCGTACCGAGAACGACGTTGGGATCCTCTTGAGCTTCTTCGGCAGAGACACAATTGACATGGCCACGTGAAGCGGTGACCGGTTTGGCATGGAACACCTTCCCTGTCGGCTTGCCACGGCCAACAGCTTTAGCAGATTGATTGGGGTTGGTCTGGGGACACTCACGCATATAGTGACCAGATTCCCCACACTTGAAACAAGTCACGGAACTGGTACGTGGAGGAGCATTATTGGATGGACCCCCATAGGGCTTGGCTGGAGCAGACTGTTGAGCGGGGCGAGGCGCCTGGAAAGATGGCCTCGGTGTGAACCTGGGTGGCAGGGCGGTGTTGGGTACCCACACGCGGCGCTTCTGAGGACCAGCACCGGATGAGGAACCCGTATCACGGCCATGCTTGCGTGTTGCGTCATAGTCAGTCTGACCGGTTTCAGCACTGATGGCTTTGTTGACAAGTTTCGAAAAAGATGTGCACTCATGCAGACGGAGGTCACGGCGAAGCTCAGGACTAAGGCCCTTACGGAACCTTGCTTGCTTCTTGGCGTCAGTAGACACTTCCTCAGTTGCATATCGTGCGAGATTACCAAACTCTCTGCTATAGACATCCACAGAAAGTCAGCCTTGGGTGAAACTGCAAAATTCTTCACGTTTACGGTCCATGAGACCCTCCGGAATGTGATGTTCACGGAAAGCCTCGCTGAACTCAGCCCAAGTTGTGACATGGCCCGCTGGGCGCATGGCTCCATAATTCTCCCACCATAGACTGGCGGGGCCTTCAAGATGATATGCAGCAAAGGTGACCTTGTCAGCCTCAGCTACCAGCGCGGAACGCAGCTTGTGAGAGATACTGCGAAGCCAGTCATCAGCGTCGAGAGGCTCGACGGAGTGGTGGAACGTGGGTGGATGCAATTTGATAAAATCACTGAGTGACACCACGTTAGCCCTCTGATGGTGTGCTGTATTCTGTTCAATACGCTCCAACAAACGGTTTGTCTCCCGCTTGTTTCTCTCAGCTTCCATCATCACCTCGGCTAGTGAAGGAGGATGAGGCAGATTTTCATTCCTGGCTTCACTGCCTTCGGCCTGCTCTTGAGAAGCAGGGTTGGCGCGCGTGTTGACCATCCTAGGTAAACAAGACAATGATTTAGTCAGAATGATGAAATTCCGACATAGGATACATAATGTAAGAAATAACTCGGAATGCAAGATGATCATCCGTATGACATGGTAGATACAGAAACTGCTTCTTTATTCCATCGTCATACACACCATACAGGTTTAGTACAAGACCAAGCAAGTACTAATACGGTGAAAAGAGGATTACATCTCATCGGAGGCATCCCAAGCTCCTATACATTATTTTTCTACATCTCCGGAAAGAGTACAAACTAGGTCATATCCCACGAGACACGCAGGACAACAGACGACACAGCTAGTGCGAACTAGTGATACTACTACTAACTCAGACCGATCCGTAGTAGTCCTCGTAGAAGTCACCTCCATAGCCTGGAAGCTCAACATGTTCATCCGGAAACAGACGATCTCGCGGAGCTTGTGGACCATAGGGGCTAGGATGAGGCCTTGGACCAACAAACGGTGGCCTACGGGGACCGCGAGGTGGGGTGATGCCTCCTACATCACGCCAAACCATCATGTCCGGCAGAGCAGATCTCACTGGATAGAGATCGCGCATATCTGAATATCCAGCTTGCACCGCCGGTGCGAACCGAGTCAAAGTGGCCCAGTGGTCGGCACGGGTATTGAAGAGCTCTAACCTTAAGGCCCGATTTTCACGGTCCTTATCCTCGAGCATCTCAGCAGTGGTGCGAGTCCGTGAATCCTCCTGAGTGGAGTCAGCATAGATAGCCTGGAGATACCCTTGTGCTCCCGGAAGTGATCCTGGCATATACCGGAAATCAGAGTCCCGAAATAACCCAGATCTGACTCGCATAATGGTCATCATAGAGTAGGCGGCATCCTGCACAGCCATCTCGATAGTAACCCCGAGTCCATAGGAGCAGTGAAGAGGCTCAGTGGATCCAGGATAAGATGGAAATATCCTGACAGTGCAGAGATACTGGCTTTGATTAAAATCTCGGAATTGCTCTTCGACCGTGTACTCGGGATACCAGCGGTATCCGGCCTCAGTCATTACCCTGACCAACTTAGCAGTATGGCCGGGTACATCTAGGCATCGAGTCAGGCGAACCACTTGATTGAGGTCGCGAGTGGCCATCTAAAAGCACAATTATAATGCAAAGGCATTAGAATTTCTAGCAAAATTTCGGCATCATAACAGCTGTAAATGCTCAAAAAGGATATTGAGACATTTGACAAAGGATTTCGTACACACTCAACATCATCACATCAAAGTTCTGGAACCATTCTAACAACATAATGTGGTAGTAGAACTGAGCTAGGCTGATAACCATCAAACTTATAAGGTACTACTGATTAGTAACACGTGAACCTGATAGAGAGAACAGATCCTAATTCCTTAACCCCCAGTGGAAGAATGGACTGACTCAGATCAGAAAGTCACAAGGTATAAGGAGTAAAAAGAGCCTTACGTTCCATCCCACAAACAATTCCCCTACATATAACTAAAGAATTTCTAGACTCAACATCGACCAGTTTGGCTTGGAGAACCTACAGGCAGTCCGGCTCTGATACCAACGCTGTCAGGACCCCGACTCGATGTCACATCGATCTAGCTGGTAACACCTCATATCACTTTGCGGCCTCACGCACGGTATCCCCACGGGTGTCGTCTTACCTTTTCCCGGGACCGTTTGCGCCTTTTGGCTCATGTATATGATAGTGTCACTAGCATCCATATGATAAAGAGCCCGGGCTGACATGACTAGTCGTAAACCCAAAGCGGCACAGACTTACAGGGACAGGCATCCATGACCCAGCTTCGAACGTGTCGGTCATCAGCAATTGGGTCCGGGCTGTAGCACTGGGCTAGCAGGACTCCGGTAAACCGGGCTGTAGCGGGCTAACAGGACTCCGGTACTCAAAGCGTGACATTTCCCCGAAGGGACAGACACAGGAACGAAGAAGGACACATGCCGGCCAGCCTAAGTGTTCCAGAGCAGTAGCAAGCTACCATGGCTCAGCGGTAACACTAGGAGACATTTCCCGGTAAGAGAGGCTACTAAAGATAAACAACTAGATAGTCAGATCCCACACATACCAAGCATTTCAATCATACACACAATATGCTCGATATGTGCAAATACAACGAAGCATCACAACATGACTCTACGACACAAGTACTTTATTTAAGGCTCAGGGAGCCATA
>NW_025234527.1:5983-6987 GCF_018294505.1 Triticum aestivum | reverse complement strand
TACTTGTGGAGCCAAAACGGACTCCGTATGAGTCAGATATCCATGTTTCAGTTAACACTGGGCAAAACTGATTCCGAAGGACAGTTACAGACTAGTTCTTGCGTAGATGCATTCGAGTTTTTCCATTCTACTTCACTAAACATATCCATATGAGATTCAATTACTTGTAGGGAAATGCAAGAGACCTCGGCTATGATTATGCACTAGGTCCATAGCTGGGACTTTGGGTATGTTCTCGAAATGCATTTGTCGAGTGCTCATTAAGAAAGTTTGTATACAAGTTTCTGAACGAACTCCTTAAGAAAAGTTCTCCAAAAATTCCCTATGAAAGAATCCTTTGAAGCATCTGGTCGTCACAAACGTTTTGACTACTTGTGGAGCCAAAACGGACTCTGTATGAGTCAGATATCCATGTTTCAGTTAACACTGCGCAAAACTGATTCCTAACGACAGTTGCAGACTAGTTCTTGTGTAGTTGCATCCGAGTTTTTCCATTCTACTTCACTAAAAATATCCATATGAGATCCAATTACTTGTAGGGAAATGCAAGAGACCTCGGTTATGATGATGCACTAGGTCCATAGCTGGGACTTTGTACATGTTCTCGAAATGCATTTGTAGTGCTCATTAAGAAAGTTTCTATACAAGTTTCTGAACGAACTCCTTAAGAAAAGTTCTCCAAAAGTTCCCTATGAATGAATCCTTTGAAGCATCTGGCCGTCACAAATGTTTTGACTACTTGTGGAGCCAAAACAGACTCCGTATGAGTTAGATATCCATGTTTCAATTAACACTGGGCAAAACTGATTCCGGAGGACAGTTATAGACTAGTTCTTGTGTAGTTGCACTCGATTTTTTCAATCTACTTCACTAAACATCTCCATATCAGATCCCATTATTTTAGGGAAATGCAAGAGACCTTGGTTATGATGAAGCACTAGGTCCATAGCTGGGACTTTGTGTATGTTCTCGAAATGCGTTTGTCGAGTGCTGATTAAGAAAGT
>NW_025234527.1:5330-5738 GCF_018294505.1 Triticum aestivum | reverse complement strand
TACTTGTGGAGCCAAAACGGACTCCGTATGAGTCAGATATCCATGTTTCAGTTAACACTGGGCAAAACTGATTCCGAAGGACAGTTACAGACTAGTTCTTGCGTAGATGCATTCGAGTTTTTCCATTCTACTTCACTAAACATATCCATATGAGATTCAATTACTTGTAGGGAAATGCAAGAGACCTCGGCGATGATTATGCACTAGGTCCATAGCTGGGACTTTGGGTATGTTCTCGAAATGCATTTGTCGAGTGCTCATTAAGAAAGTTTGTATACAAGTTTCTGAACGAACTCCTTAAGAAAAGTTCTCCAAAAATTCCCTATGAAAGAATCCTTTGAAGCATCTGGTCGTCACAAACGTTTTGACTACTTGTGGAGCCAAAACGGACTCTGTATGAGTCAGATA
>NW_025234527.1:0-774 GCF_018294505.1 Triticum aestivum | reverse complement strand
ACTTTGTGTATGTTCTCGAAATGCGTTTGTCGAGTGCTCATTAAGAAAGTTTCTATACAAGTTTCTGAACGAACTCCTTAAGAAAAGTTCTCCAAAAGTTCCCTATGAAAGAGTCCTTATAAGCATCTGGTCATCACAAACGTTTTGACTACTTGTGGAGCCAAAACGTACTCCGTATGAGTCAGATATCCATGTTTCAATTAACACTGGGCAAAACTGATTCCGAAGGACAGTTACAGACTAGTTCTTGTGTAGATGCATTCGAGTTTTTCCATTCTACTTCACTAAACATATCCATATGAGATTCAATTACTTGTAGGGAAATGCAAGAGACCTCGGTTATGATTATGCACTAGGTCCATCGCTGGGACTTTGTGTATGTTCTCGAAATGCATTTGTCGAGTGCTCATTAAGAAAGTTTCTATACAAGTTTCTGAACGAACTCCTTAAGAAAAGTTCTCCAAAAATTCCCTATGAAAGAATCCTTTGAAGCATCTGGTCGTCACAAACGTTTTGACTACTTGTGGAGCGAAAACGGACTCTGTATGAGTCAGATATCCATGTTTCAGTTAACACTGCGCAAAACTGATTCCGAACGACAGTTGCAGACTAGTTCTTGTGTAGTTGCATCCCAGTTTTTCCATTCTACTTCACTAAACATATCCATATGAGATCCAATTACTTGTAGGGAAATGAAAGAGACCTCGGTTATGATGATGCACTAGGTCCATAGCTGGGACTTTGTGTATGTTCTCGAAATGCATTTGTCGAGTG
>NW_025234526.1:6026-6988 GCF_018294505.1 Triticum aestivum | reverse complement strand
CATTTTGAACACACAAAAAGTCAGGAGTTCAAATAAGTTTTAAAAAATGAAATCCCTTTGTAAAAGACGAGTTTCCGTATGAAATCCTGATACTTTGAAAGAGATTGTCCGTTTTGTACACGAAGTGCATCCAGTTTTTGCCGTAACGCTCTCAACTTTCTTGCACATGCTATGTGGATGAAATGATGATACCATGCCAACTTTCAACCTTTTCAGAGTTCATTTGAAATGCTTTTCAATTTTAGGGTCTTATAGCTCAAAATAATTAGTAAATGCATGAAAAGTAACAAATGAAGTCAAAAAGGATTGAAAAATGATGATGTGGCTTTGGATGGTGCATTTTGAACACACAAAAAGTCAGGAGTTCAAATAAGTTTTAGAAAATGAAACCCCTTTGTAACAGACGAGTTTCCGTATGAAATCATGATACTTTGAAAGAGATTGTCCGTTTTGTAAACGAAGTGGATCCAGTTTTTGCCGTAACCCTCTGAACTTTCTTGCACATGCTATGTGGATGAAATGATGATACCATGCCAACTTTCAACCTTTTTCAGAGTTCATTTGAAATGCTTTTCAATTTTAGGGTCTTATAGCTCAAAATAATTAGTAAATGCATGAAAAATAACAAATGAAGTCAGAAAGGATTGAAAAATGATGATGTGGCTTTGAATGGTGCATTTTGAACACACAAAATGTCAGGAGTTCAAATAAGTTTCAACAAATGAAATCCCTTTGTAACAGACGAGTTTCCGTATGAAATCCTGATACTTTGAAAGAGATTGTCCGTTTTGTACACGAAGTGCATCCAGTTTTTGCCGTAACCCTCTCAACTTTCTTGCACATGCTATGTGGATGAAATGATGATACCATGCCAACTTTCAACCTTTTCAGAGTTCATTTGAAATGCTTTTCAATTTTAGGGTCTTATAGCTCAAAATAATTAGTAAATGCATGAAAAATAA
>NW_025234526.1:5232-6016 GCF_018294505.1 Triticum aestivum | reverse complement strand
TGAAGTCAGAAAGGATTGAAAAATGATGATGTGGCTTTGGATGGTGCATTTTGAACACAAAAAAAGTCAGGAGTTCAAATAAGTTTTAAAAAATGAAATCCCTTTGTAACAGACGAGTTTCCGTATGAAATCCTGATACTTTGAAAGAGATTGTCCGTTTTGTACACGAAGTGCATCCAGTTTTTGCCGTAACGCTCTCAACTTTCTTGCACATGCTATGTGGATGAAATGATGATACCATGCCAACTTTCAACCTTTTCAGAGTTCATTTGAAATGCTTTTCAATTTTAGGGTCTTATAGCTCAAAATAATTAGTAAATGCATGAAAAGTAACAAATGAAGTCAGAAAGGATTGAAAAATGATGATGTGGCTTTGGATGGTGCATTTTGAACACACAAAAAGTCAGGAGTTCAAATAAGTTTTAGAAAATGAAACCCCTTTGTAACAGACGAGTTTCCGTATGAAATCATGATACTTTGAAATAGATTGTCCGTTTTGTACACGAAGTGGATCCAGTTTTTGCCGTAACCCTCTGAACTTTCTTGCACATGCTATGTGGATGAAATGATGATACCATGCCAACTTTCAACCTTTTTCAGAGTTCATTTGAAATGCTTTTCAATTTTAGGGTCTTATAGCTCAAAATCATTAGTAAATGCATGAAAAATAACAAATGAAGTCACAAAGGATTGAAAAATGATGATGTGGCTTGAATGGTGCATTTTGAACACACAAAAAGTCAGGAGTTCAAATAAGTTTTAAAAAAGAAATCCCTTTGTAATA
>NW_025234526.1:4372-5222 GCF_018294505.1 Triticum aestivum | reverse complement strand
CCCTTTGTAACAGACGAGTTTCCGTATGAAATCCTGATACTTTGAAAGAGATTGTCCGTTTTGTACACGAAGTGCATCCAGTTTTTGCCGTAACCCTCTCAACTTTCTTGCACATGCTATGTGGATGAAATGATGATACCATGCCAACTTTCAACCTTTTCAGAGTTCATTTGAAATGCTTTTCAATTTTAGGGTCTTATAGCTCAAAATAATTAGTAAATGCATGAAAAATAACAAGTGAAGTCAGAAAGGATTGAAAAATGATGATGTGGCTTTAGATGGTGCATTTTGAACACACAAAAAGTCAGGGGTTCAAATAAGTTTTAGAAAATGAAATCCCTTTGTAACAGACGAGTTTCCGTATGAAATCATGATACTTTGAAATAGATTGTCCGTTTTGTACACGAAGTGCATCCAGTTTTTGCCGTAACCCTCTCAAATTTCTTGCACATGCTATGTGGATGAAATGATGATACCATGCCAACTTTCAACCTTTTCAGAGTTCATTTGAAATGCTTTTCAATTTTAGGGTCTTATAGCTCAAAATAATTAGTAAATGCATGAAAAGTAACAAATGAAGTCAGAAAGGATTGAAAAATGATGATGTGGCTTTGGATGGTGCATTTTGAACACACAAAAAGTCAGGGGTTCAAATAAGTTTTAGAAAATGAAATCCCTTTGTAACAGACGAGTTTCCGTATGAAATCATGATACTTTGAAATAGATTGTCCGTTTTGTACACGAAGTGCATCCAGTTTTTGCCGTAACCCTCTCAACTTTCTTGCACATGCTATGTGGATGAAATGATGATACCATGCCAACTTTCAACCTTTTCAGAGTTCATTTGAAA
>NW_025234526.1:3797-4362 GCF_018294505.1 Triticum aestivum | reverse complement strand
AAATGCATGAAAAATAACAAGTGAAGTCAGAAAGGATTGAAAAATGATGATGTGGCTTTGGATGGTGCATTTTGAACACACAAAAAGTCAGGAGTTCAAATAAGTTTTAAAAAATGAAATCCCTTTGTAACAGACGAGTTTCCGTATGAAATCATGATACTTTGAAAGAGATTGTCCGTTTTGTACACGAAGTGCATCCAGTTTTTGCCGTAACGCTCTCAACTTTCTTGCACATGCTATGTGGATGAAATGATGATACCATGCCAACTTTCAACCTTTTCAGAGTTCATTTGAAACGCTTTTCAATTTTAGGGTCTTATAGCTCAAAATAATTAGTAAATGCATGAAAAGTAACAAATGAAGTCAGAAAGGATTGAAAAATGATGATGTGGCTTTGGATGGTGCATTTTGAACACACAAAAAGTCAGGAGTTCAAATAAGTTTTAGAAAATGAAACCCCTTTGTAACAGACGAGTTTCCGTATGAAATCATGATACTTTGAAAGAGATTGTCCGTTTTGTACACGAAGTGGATCCAGTTTTTGCCGTAACCCTCTGAACTTTCT
>NW_025234526.1:1557-3787 GCF_018294505.1 Triticum aestivum | reverse complement strand
TTTGTAACAGACGAGTTTCCGTATGAAATCATGATACTTTGAAATAGATTGTCCGTTTTGTACACGAAGTGGATCCAGTTTTAGCCGTAACCCTCTGAACTTTCTTGCACATGCTATGTGGATGAAATGATGATACCATGCCAACTTTCAACCTTTTTCAGAGTTCATTTCAAATGCTTTTCAATTTTAGGGTCTTATAGCTCAAAATAATTAGTAAATGCATGAAAAATAACAAATGAAGTCACAAAGGATTGAAAAATGATGATGTGGCTTGAATGGTGCATTTTGAACACACAAAAAGTCAGGAGTTCAAATAAGTTTTAAGAAAGAAATCCCTTTGTAATAGACGAGTTTCTGTATGAAATCCTGATACTTTGAAAGAGATTGTCCGTTTTGTACACGAAGTGCATCCAGTTTTTGCCGTAACCCTCTCAACTTTCTTGCACATGCTATGTGGATGAAATGATGATACCATGCCAACTTTCAACCTTTTCAGAGTTCATTTGAAATGCTTTTCAATTTTAGGGTCTTATAGCTCAAAATAATTAGTAAATGCATGAAAAATAACAAGTGAAGTCAGAAAGGATTGAAAAATGATGATGTGGCTTTGGATGGTGCATTTTGAACACACAAAAAGTCAGGGGTTCAAATAAGTTTTAGAAAATGAAATCCCTTTGTAACAGACGAGTTTCCGTATGAAATCATGATACTTTGAAATAGATTGTCCGTTTTGTACACGAAGTGCATCCAGTTTTTGCCGTAACCCTCTCAACTTTCTTGCACATGCTATGTGGATGAAATGATGATACCATGCCAACTTTCAACCTTTTCAGAGTTCATTTGAAATGCTTTTCAATTTTAGGGTCTTATAGCTCAAAATAATTAGTAAATGCATGAAAAATAACAAATGAAGTCACAAAGGATTGAAAAATGATGATGTGGCTTTGAATGGTGCATTTTGAACACACAAAAAGTCAGGAGTTCAAATAAGTTTTAAAAAATGAAATCCCTTTGTAACAGACGAGTTTCCGTATGAAATCCTGATACTTTGAAAGAGATTGTCCGTTTTGTACACGAAGTGCATCCAGCTTTTGCCGTAACCCTCTCAACTTTCTTGCACATGCTATGTGGATGAAATGATGATACCATGCCAACTTTCAACCTTTTCAGAGTTCATTTGAAACGCTTTTCAATTTTAGGGTCTTATAGCTCAAAATAATTAGTAAATGCATGAAAAATAACAAATGAAGTCAGAAAGGATTGAAAAATGATGATGTGGCTTTGAATGGTGCATTTTGAACACACAAAAAGTCAGGAGTTCAAATAAGTTTTAAAAAATGAAATCCCTTTGTAACAGACGAGTTTCCGGATGAAATCCTGATACTTTGAAAGAGATTGTCCGTTTTGTACACGAAGTGCATCCAGTTTTTGCCGTCACCCTCTCAACTTTCTTGCACATGCTATGTGGATGAAATGATGATATCATGCCAACTTTCAACCTTTTCAGAGTTCATTTGAAATGCTTTTCAATTTTAGGGTCTTATAGCTCAAAATAATTAGTAAATGCATGAAAAATAACAAATGAAGTCAGAAAGGATTGAAAAATGATGATGTGGCTTTGAATGGTGCATTTTGAACACACAAAAAGTCAAGAGTTCAAATAAGTTTTAAAAAATGAAATCCCTTTGTAACAGACGAGTTTCCGTATGAAATCCTGATACTTTGAAAGAGATTGTCCGTTTTGTACACGAAGTGCATCCAGTTTTTGCCGTAACCCTCTGAACTTTCTTGCACATGCTATGTGGATGAAATGATGATACCATGCGAACTTTCAACCTTTTCAGAGTTCATTTGAAATGCTTTTCAATTTTAGGGTCTTATCGCTCAAAATAATTAGTAATGCATGAAAATTAACAAATGAAGTCAGAAAGGATTGAAAAATGATGATGTGGCTTTGAATGGTGCATTTTGAACACACAAAAAGTCAGGAGTTCAAATAAGTTTGAAAAAATGAAATCCCTTTGTAACAGACGAGTTTCCGTATGAAATCCTGATACTTTGAAAGAGATTGTCCGTTTTGTACACGAAGTGCATCCAATTTTTGTCGTAACCCTCTAAACTTTCTTGCACATGCTATGTGGATGAAATGATGATACCATGCCAACTTTCAACCTTTTCAGAGTAAAATTTTAGGGTCTTATAGCTCAAAATTATTAGTAAATGCATGAAA
>NW_025234526.1:818-1547 GCF_018294505.1 Triticum aestivum | reverse complement strand
TTTTGCCGTAACCCTCCCAACTTTCTTGCACATGCTATGTGGATGAAATGATGATACCATGCCAACTTTTAACCTTTTCAGAGTTCATTTGAAATGCTTTTCAATTTTAGGGTCTTATAGCTCAAAATAATTAGTAAATGCATGAAAAATAACAAATGAAGTCAGAAAGGATTGAAAAATGATGATGTGGCTTCGAATGGTGCATTTTGAACACACAAAAAGTCAGGAGTTCAAATAAGTTTTAAAAAATGAAATCCTTTGTAACAGACGAGTTTCCGTATGAAATCCTGATAGTTTGAAAGAGATTGTCCGTTTTGTACACGAAGTGCATCCAGTTTTTGCCGTAACCCTCTGAACTTTCTTGCACATGCTATGTGGATGAAATGATGATACCATGCCAACTTTCAACCTTCTCAGAGTTCAATTTTAGGGTCTTATAGCTCAAAAATACATAGTAAATGCTTGAAAAATAACAAATGAAGTCAGAAAGGATTGAAAATGATGATGTGGCTTTGGATGGTGCATTTTGAACACACAAAAAGGCAGGAGTTCAAATAAGTTTTAAAAAAGGAAATCCCTTTGTAACAGACGAGTTTCCGTATGAAATCCTGATACTTTGAAAGAGATTGTCCGTTTTGTACACGAAGTGCATCCAATTTTTGTCGTAACCCTCTGAACTTTCTTGCACATGCTATGTGGATGACATGATGATACCATGCCAACTTTCAA
>NW_025234526.1:0-808 GCF_018294505.1 Triticum aestivum | reverse complement strand
GGTGCATTTTGAACACACAAAAAGTCAGGAGTTCAAATAAGTTTTAACAAATGAAATCCCTTTGTAACAGACGAGTTTCCGTATGAAATCCTGATACTTTGAAAGAGATTATCCGTTTTGTACACGAAGTGCATCCAGTTTTTGCCGTAACCCTCTCAACTTTCTTGCACATGCTATGTGGATGAAATGATGATACCATGCCAACTTTCAACCTTTTTCAGAGCTCATTTGAAATGCTTTTCAATTTTAGGGTCTTATAGCTCAAAATAATTAGTAAATGCATGAAAAATAACAAATGAAGTCAGAAAGGATTGAAAAATGATGATGTGGCTTTGGATGGTGCATTTTGAACACACAAAAAGTCAGGGGTTCAAATATGTTTTAGAAAATGAAATCCCTTTGTAACAGACGAGTTTCCGTATGAAATCTTGATACTTTGAAATAGATTGTCCGTTTTGTACACGAAGTGCATCCAGTTTTTGCCGTAACCCTCTCAACTTTCTTGCACATGCTATGTGGATGAAATGATGATACCATGCCAACTTTCAACCTTTTCAGAGTTCATTTGAAATGCTTTTCAATTTTAGGGTCTTATAGCTCAAAATAATTAGTAAATGCATGAAAAATAACAAGTGAAGTCAGAAAGGATTGAAAAATGATGATGTGGCTTTGGATGGTGCATTTTGAACACACAAAAAGTCAGGGGTTCAAATAAGTTTTAGAAAATGAAATCCCTTTGTAACAGACGAGTTTCCGTATGAAATCATGATACTTTGAAATAGATTGTCCGTTTTGTACACGAAGTGCA
>NW_025234525.1:0-6988 GCF_018294505.1 Triticum aestivum | reverse complement strand
ATTCCTTTGTTGTAGGAAAAATTGGCTTTATGCAAAACTGTTAACCATAGAGCTTTCCACCAGCCATATATGCATGTAGTGATAGCATTTATCCTGTTCATTACTCTCTTGTGTTACATTGCCAGCTTATTCCACGTGCTGGCCAGTTTCGGGATGCAAAGTTCATGTTGCAGACTTTTCAAACGACGAGTAAGGTGCCATAGGTCGTTGTCTTTCACCCAGTGATGCTGTTGGAGTTGATGGACTCACTTTATCTTCCAAGCCTTCCGATGATATCGTATTTAGATGGCCTTAAGCCATATTTATTGTATTAAGTTCTCTTTTGAGACATTCGATGTAATAAGTGTGTGATTGCTACTCTGTTATAAATCCTCGAGTACTGTGCGTGTCTGCATTACCGATCCAGGGATTACACTAATGCTCAGAGATCAGACTGTTTGAGCTCTGGTCGCTGTAGCACAATATAGTGTGATGGGTATGGCGGTAAGAGGGAATTCTAACAAAGGACAAGTCTCCTGAGTACTCACGCGTGTCGTCGGGAGAAGGCCAGGATAGTCGGCAATAATGGCCACTTCGCTGCCGTCACAGCTCGCCTGGTAAAACACCCCTTCCCTGAGCTCCACGAATATATCCGGATCCCTTTCGAATCCAGGGTCAAGGGACCGGTTGTGGTCCTCTGGCTGTGGTGCGGGGCTGTGGATCTCCTTGGTGACTTTACGCCATTCTTGTTATAAATGACGGGTTAATTTTTATGAAAGAGGATTCAGGGAGCTGATGGAGTAGAGTAGTGGCACGAAAACTCACCCAGCTGGGAGGGTTGTACATGGAACTCCTCCTCCTCCCCTTTATATAATTTGAACTATATTTTCGCCAAGGCAGCGTAAGTGTCCGGACCCTTTCAACCATAGCAGGTGGCATCATCTTCTCCATTGAAGTGCCACATGGGGCGCCCTCGGTATTGGAGTGGCTGTACCCCTCGCATTATGGATATCGCCATAACCTCAACTATTGACAATCCGAATTGAGTGAGCGTCTTTATCTTGCTCATCAGTTGGAGGACTTCCATACTATCTTCCTCCATGGGGCTCCGAGGACGCCAGCTGAGGTGCTTCTTCAGTGGAGTGCTTGAATATTTAGGGAGACCCCTCCGGATTGGGTCAGGAAGGGATACATCTTCAATGCCTTCTTTGGTGTGCCGGATAGGTATCCGGTCCCGGCGATGCGCCATATCTCGGCTCCGCCCACCAGGAATACTGATCCCTCTTGATTACGGGGGACGAGGCAAAACAACTTCTTCCATAACTCGAAATGAGCCTCGCAGCCCAGAAATAGCTCGCAGAAAGCAACATAACCCGCAATATGCAGGATGGAGGCTGGTGTGAAGTTACGCAATTGGAGACCATAGTACTCCAGAAACCCTCGGAGGAACGGATGGATTGGAAATCCGACGCCTCTCAGCAAGTAGGGAACAAAGCATACTCGTTCCCCCTGGATGGGTTGGGGAACTTCTTCGCCTGTTCCTCGCCGTCAAAAGAAGCCAATCCGTCTCGGACGGGGACTAGATCTGCGGGGGGAAGAAATCCCTGGGTCTGCAGCTTCGCTAGTTGGCTGTGGGATACAGAACACTTTTCCCAATCACCCTGCTTGGGGCCGTGAGGGCGTGAGGAAGAGATGGGAGCGCTAGCCATGTTGGGGTGGTTTCTGTGAGCAAGCTCTGAGGATTCCTTGTTTGAGGGAGATGGTGTGGATTAGATCTGAAGATCCCCGTCTCTTTAATAGACAATTTTCTTATGTGGTTAGGGTGCTGCATGCAAAAATGCCCCGACCCCTCGTATTCGCTCGACACGTGGAAGCGGAAATCACAAAGGTACAGAAGCCGATGAGCACGTCATTAAATGAAGGGCCGGATAATGCCGAAGACAATCTGCACACTGGACTCATCGTCATTGAAGCCTGGTTCAGGAACTACTGAGGGAGTCCTGGATTAGGGGGTCCTCGGACAGCCGGATTATATACTTTGGCCAGACTGTTGGACTATGAAGACACAAGATAGAAGACTTCATCTCGTGTCCGTATGGGACTCTCCTTTACGTGGAAGGCAAGCTTGGCGATGTGGATATGTAGATTCCTCTCTCTGTAACCGACTTTGTGTAACCCTAGACCCCTCCGGTGTCTACATAAACCGGAGGGTTTAGTCCGTAGGACAACAATCATAGTCTCATAGGCTAGACTTCTAGGGTTTAGCCATTACGATCTCGCGGTAGATCAACTCTTGCAATACTCATATTCATCAAGATGAATCAAGCAGAAAGTAGGGTATTACCTCCATAGAGAGGGCCCGAACCTGGGTAAACATTGTGTCCCCCACCTCCTGTTACCATTAACCTTAGATGCATAGTTCCGGACCCCGTACCCGAGATTCGCCGGTTTTGACACCGACAGTGACTGCCGAGGATCTTGGAGAACGCACCCAAGCTTTTGTGATAGCCATGGCAGAGCTCATGGGTGCTGATGAGGTCGAGAGGGGTGAAGTTCCATAGGGGGCGCCACCGCCGGGAAAGTATGGTTGTCTGCACCCCACATTTGATTGGGAGGAGGGAGATGATGACTATCAACATATCATCGGGGAGGCTGCTGATGAAGTCTATGCCTGCTGGAGTCGCTTCTGGTTCTAGTTTTCCCCGCCTCCGCTTGTTGGCAGGCCCGTTATCCACTTCCAGAGTCTCCTTGTCATCGGTGCTTTTTGATAGAAATGAGAGTACAGGGAATATTTAGTTAAAACAGGGCAATACAAAAGTGTATTGGTAACTAGAAGTTATTAGGTGGGAATATAGTAAGAAAAGGGAATAACAATTGGTTGCTTAAATACTACACAATTCATTTAACATTGTTGGGTAAGTCAACATGCAGATAGTTGAAAAGATAACTTACTTCGAACAAACTCAGGATGGATGATTTTGTCGGGGAAGTTAGCATATATCTCATGACCAGGCCCTTTTATGTGCAGTCAATTTTAGTGCCATCTTTCAGTACATAAAACTTAAAAATTTATTTCCAAAAGCCAGCGCCAAAATAGGAGTCACCACATTCATCAAGTAATACAGTAGCAAAAATTGTAAATCCATGGGTTGTGTGCAGTATGACATCTGTGCAGCCTTGATCTATGTAAAGGGAAAAGTTGTGCACTACATATTCTGTTGCATAGCAAGGGATGCACTGCAGAAAATGGTAGGATTGTTAAAGAAAATATGGTAACATGCAAATATGGGCCCAAATTAAAAGAATTGTACATCAGTCAAAATTGAAGGATAAAATTCTATAATTAAACAGATAGGGTAAACATGATGTCATGGAAATATGAGAGTAATCGAAAGAACAATACATCATTAATTTGCCTAATATAGAAAGAAGAGGGGGAAAAATCACCTTTGACGTATATGGTGCATGTGGCACCTTTTATCCAAATGTAGCAATATTTAGAATATCTTTAGGAAAGTGGGCCATGTGAACCGATTTAGGGTGAGATTGAACATACCGTGCACATGCTCAAGTCATCTGGTACGGTGAGATGGAATCTCTGGCAGAGGTCGTAAGGTCATGATGTGTTGGTGCACTGTACACTCTATGAATGAAAGAAAACCCTCAAATCAGCATGAATAAAAATGAATTCACGACGGTTTTCGTTGGGTGATTAAAGGAGGCAGATGAACAGGGATGAGAGATGAGATAATATCTCATTAAATTAGTTACCTTGTAGTCCATGAGGAAAAACCCTCAGTACAGCAGATTCCCCAACCGAGCGGAGCTGGGTCAACCGTGAGTAGCGTCGAGAAAGTCGATGGCGATAGGCGGCGGCAAGCGGAAGTGGTGAAATGTGGTGGGGTTTGCTAGCAGCCTGGCGGCGGCAGCATGCGTCGAGGTAAGTGGTTACCGTCGCGATAGGCGGTGCCATGCATAGGCGCGTAGGATCTTGTGCAGGTGTGAATGGGGACTGGAGGCATGGGGTGGCGGGCGGGGGTGAGGGTTTTTGTGATGTGGGGATGGCGAGGGTTTTCTTTTTTCTTTTTTGAATTAGCTGGTGAGGGTTTTCTGTCCCACAAAGAATTTTGGAGGCAACGGTTTGCTAGAGCCAACCGTGTGTGATTGACGCAAGAAGCAAAATGAAAGCCATTGCACACGATTCCAATTTTGGGAACCGTGTGTGATTGAAGCACCTAGCAAAATGAAAGTCATTGCACACGGTTCCAATTTTGGGAACCTCTGTCCTAGTTTATTGGTCCCCTCTGTAATTTGTACAAAATTGCGACCAAATATTTGACTAAGAAATGTTTATGCATGTCACCAAAAATTATATGATTGAACACTATGTTCAAATACACATCCAAAGATATAATTTTTGCTGACCTGCACTAACAGCTTGTCAGTTAAATCATTGGTCAACATTTAACACAAATTACAAAGGGGACCAATAAACAAGGATGGAGGTAGATTCCATCAACCGAACTGATTGCATGCATATCACACAGTTAGACATAAGTAAACATAGATTAAGCATACTCAGACATAGATAATAAGCGTACACGTACACAAGCATAGTTCAACCGTCATTAAGCATGCTCAAGCATACATATATAGTTTGATCCCACATCTCATCTCACAAGCCAGCACGATCCCGAAGCTTCTCTAGGTACCCGGCATACGCGCCGTGCTCCACCCTGCAAGCATACTAATTTTTGAGGGAGCCAATGGCCCGTCCTCTTGCATGTGCCAGAACACTTTGATACGCGTCATCAAGCTTGTGGTTGTAGAATGGCCATCGATAGGTGCCGTTCCAGGTCCTAATATGCCTGTTATAAATTCCCGCCTAAAGCTCCCTCAGGATTTGCCTCTTGTACCTCCTATGGAGATCTTCATCCTCGCTGTCCACATCGTCAGACAGCACCTATACAAATAGTGAAAAAAATGTGGCGTCAAATTAATGGTTACACACTAATATCTAGCGAACATTTGGCAGTTGCCAAAAATTGGCATCCAATCAACAATTACATGCCGTGAAGTAGGATTAGGAATTTATGGCTATTTATTTATACATATCGAGAGATTATGGTTCGATTTTTAAGCACATTCGTCTACGTACAGACCAATCTTGAAGAAAATAATGGCAGAAACATATGTAGGTCATTCAAAATCAATTGTCAAGTCCTGGCTAGGAATTATTAGCACGAACACTAACCCTAGTCGGATCACTAGCAGAAATCATTTCCACAAATGAAACAATGTACCATTCAAACAATCAACACACTACACGGATCTAACGAAACTTACTTAGATTTCATGGATTGGGAGAACATAACCATATGATTTCTATTCCAAAAAGGGGGAGGCAGGACTAACCAGAGAAACCCTGGGATCTATTTGACACATAAATGGGTATAGATGACTAACCAGTTGTCCGTCGTTGTCGGAGTCGTCGCCGACGTGGTCGTCGGAATCGTCGCCCGAGTCGTCACCAGAGTCGGTGTGGAACTCTGCCTCCGGCTGTGGAAGCTCGACGCCATCTAGGACGGCAACCTCTGTCTCCATCTCCATGCCGTGCTCCGGTGCTTTAGCAGCACCGACGTTGCCACTCCCTCCGATGAGGTGCTTCGGCGGCATCCTCATACACTGATGACTTTGATGACATGGAGCGGCGACAAAGATGCAAGCAGAGAGAGGGGATTGTGTGTGTGGCGAGGATGAGGGGTACGGCCTCTCGAGAACACCATTAATATGGAGTAGTGGGAGAGAGGCGGGCCGCGGTCAAACCGCTGGCTCGCCTCCCGGTGAGCCTGCGCACCAGACTGCTGGCATGCCTACCGTCGTTTCACACAGCTACTCGCATGCCTCCTGATGACACTGCGCAGCAAGCACACCTCTGTCAATTCACACACCAGCACACATGCCTCTCGGTCTTCCTGCGCGGCAGACTACTCGCATGTCCATCAACTCACACCTACTCGCGCCGTACACGGGTCGCATGGCGGCACGTATATTGTTTTTCTATTTGGATTATTAACGATGCTGCTTTATTTTTTGCTTAACCGAAGCATGACACGTATCCATTGTTGGTATAACGCTCACGGTTCGAATAAATAGTCCATTTGGGATATTGGTTTCCAATTATTAATAATCTCTCATTTTTAATTAGATAAATATTACATCAAAACTGGTCTAAAATTTGACCCAAAAAAGTACAACGCAACTTTGTATTGGTGTCCATATGACAACACGATATGTTTCATGAACTTCAAATAAGTTTTGGATGTACTAGAATTTAAAAATCAAGATTCTCATTGTTTGAAATTTGTTGCACAAGGAGTAAACATGCACCCTGTGAGACACATGTGTTTTTGCAATCCATTTAGGTGCACCGTCACATGTGCATGTAGCTCAAATTTCATTTTTGCACATTATACCCGTAGAAAATCAATCAATTAATGTACTAAAACGTCTTAATGATCTCTGGTTTTTTTTTTGAAATTAAAATGTCCCTCCTTTAGTAACATATATATGTCCACCGCGGGATAATTAATGTAACATGCCCCGTAGTTGCGGTGGATTCGGTGGGTGTGTGCGTCTGGGGGTGGCGAGTGGCTCGCAGTACACTACAAGTTGTGAGCCACCGTGTGGGTTGGCCGTTTTGTTAGGCAGGCCGGTGCCACATCAGAGTCGTGAATTCATAATTTAAAACATTTCACAACGCTTTCATACATACATGTTTTGGCCACATGCAGTCGATGGTTATCCTACATGACACTCGATACTCGCGTATGATGCTTTCTATGGGCCCACGAGGTCGCCGTCCATCACTTTGACGAACAGCCGGTAGTGAGGTTAATTTGACCGGTACGGTAGAATCTTTTTTGTTTGTATTATGGTGGTATATAGTACGCGTTAAAGAGGTGGGAGGGGACTAGCATACACACACACACACACACACACACACACA
>NW_025234524.1:0-6989 GCF_018294505.1 Triticum aestivum | reverse complement strand
CTTGCGTCTCTCTTGAGTTGTGCAACACGAGCGTTTTCCGTGGATTCCACATTTTGTGCTCATTCCTTGGTTGCACGACCCCATTTATCTATCCGTGTGTGTGTTTCCGTGTGCCACATATTGCTATTGGTCTACTTGTTGCACTTGCGAATTTGTGAATCTCTTTCAACATTATTGACTCTTGCTAACATTTTGCATCAAATTTTTTGTGCCACTATCTTCACCGAGCTCTACCATAAGCTTTACTTGATAGGTGTGAGTGAACAAGTCCGGTACTAATTCCACTATTCTTTCATCTCACATTGAGTGAAACGGGATACATCCTCAACTTTGGGAAAAGGTAACTTGGTATTGTTTATCTCATTTCCTACTCACCTCTACTCGAGTCTTGTGATGGATAGGCAAGGCATTTCACCTTCGGTCTACAACAACAACGACGAGTTCGATGCCACGAAAAACAACTCCGATGCCAAGATGCAAGCTCAAATGGAGGAGATCAAAGCCCTCATCAAGTCCTACAAGCGATCTTCCTCATCTTCGAGAAGACGCTCAAGAGCACATGCTTCCGAGCTACCATCTCCGGCAAGATCACATCGGCATGGACACCATCACCATCAAGAACGTGAAGGTCAAGAGCTCTACATCAACAACCGCTCAATGACTTCACCAACTCCCTTGGCATCTTCCCCAAGCGACTTCAAGGCATCTTCGCCTACAGACATACGACATTTTCGCCAACAAGCACCCCAAGACTACGCTCAAGAGAAGCTCCCCAAGCTCAAGTCCGCGACTTCCACGAGCTACTACGACCTCGACATCGACCACGCGATTCCTTTCTATGGAACTCAAGAACCTGAGGAGTACCTCGAGTGGGAGCGTTTGATGGACGACTACCTCAAGCTACATCAAGTCCCTTCCGAAGATCAAGTGAAGTGCGCCACAAGAACTTCCACGACTACGCATTGGCATGGTGGCTTCACACACCTTTGGAGTACTACGACATGTGATGAGGACATCAATACAATTGTTACACCCACAGCCCCTGCTGCTATACATACTGGACCAATTACTAGAACTCGTGCACGCCAACTAAATTACCAGGTACTTTCGTTTCTTGGTAATGATTCTAATGTTCATGAGAATATGATGCTGCCTAAATTGGATACATTTGTTTTGCTTACAAATGAAGGGCCTAGCTTGGAGAAGGATGGACATTGGAGCAAGAACAAGCATGGAGTTGATGGCATGCACCAGGCGAACAAGAACGGAGTTGCAAGTGATGATTTCAGGACTTTGAAGCCACCATAAGGAGTGCATGAAGCCTTGGACGAAATATACAAGATGCCACTTCATAAATTTCGTCCCGAGACTATTCTAGGTGCTGCGTCACCTTATTATTGGGCCAGGCCCATGTAATTTCGAAATACATAAGTATAGGCTGTTTTTAGAGTCCGTATGTGTGGGGAAACAAGAGATAGGGTTGGTTTCGGACTCCTTCCCCAAGGGCCACGAAATTCCCCCTCTTCCTCCATATATACAGCCCTTAGGGCACCATTTAGACTTTGGGTTTTGTTTAGAGTAAAAGTTTGCCATAGCTGCAACTTCACGTACTTCGTTTGTGTTCAACGACCAGACAAAGGCGTCACAGAACCCCACCTTGATCAATAAAGCTTTCATCTTATATTCGCAATATCCAGATTGCAATCTTAGTTTCTTGCTTGTTCTTCGTTTGCTCGCTGGAAACAGACCCTCGTGGTCAGGTTGATCGTGCTCCGGCGTGGTCAATAACCTCTCGGAGTTGGTTTAGCGATTGCTAAGGCGCGACGTCCTCGCACGTTTGTAGTCGGATCGTCAAAGTCGACTTCCACCAAAGCGAAATCCACCATCTCATCGAAAGACGGGACACCTCCGCCTCTATCAACATGAGTTGGCCCAAGACGAAGAGAGCTTTGCGGCGAGAGTTCGTGCCTCCAACCTACACGGAACAACTTCGACGCCAATTGGAGAACACCATCCAAGGATCCAAGTCCATCGACGCGTACTTCAAGGAGATGAAGATTGCCTTGCGACGAGCCGGCGTGGACGACCCCATTTCGATGAAGTTCCACTTCATGATGGGATTGAACAACGACATCTCCAAGACTATCTTCCTCGAGAACTACAAGTCCATCGACGACTACTACATTGGTGCTCTCAAGGCGGAACAAGAACTCATGAAGGCCAAGGCTTCTCCACCCCAAGCAAACTTCGCGGCGACCAAGCTCTACGGTAAGCATGAGGCTAGTACCACCAAGATGTCCAAGCCCGACGAGCTACAAGATGATGCTCCCAAGTTTGACTTCATCGCCATCCCTCTTTGTGGCATTGATGATGCCGAGTCTACCTTGACTCTTTTTCAAGATGGTGCGGCGACGAGTACGACTACGGAGACCTTCAAGGACCAACCTTTGGAGGCGAGCGACAAGGCGGCGAGCAAGGATGATGCTTCCATCTTAGGAGGCGAGAGTGATGATGTGCCATCTTTGGCCTTCATCCACGGCGACGATGACGAGATGATCGAGCATGGGATTTTCCCTTCGGTCATGGAGGAGAGTGATGATGTTCCATCTTCGGCCTTCATCCATGGCGACGGCGATGAGATGGTTGAGTATTTCACCTCGACCACGGCGACGTATGATGACTTGAGTGACTTTTGCCACCATATTGAGAGTGAGAGTGACTTCACCACTAGCCCCATATATGATGTGTTGCCACAAATCCCATGTGAGGAGAGCCACAACCCCCACCACTTGAGTGAGATGAGTGACTCCACCATACATGAGTTTGAGTGCACCTATTTTGAGGGAGTGAGTGAACCACCACATAGAGAGAGTGAGATAGTTGATAGGTCATGTGAGGCCACTTTCAACACTAACGACTTGACCTCTACCTCTATTGTGCCTTCTCATTTGGTGCTAGGTCCCATTTATGATGATGCGCCGATCCCCGACGATTTGGTCCTTCCTTTGGACAAGACGATGGCCATGGTGGAATATGATGCACCCCCACATGGTTCCATCAAGATGAAGATGACCACCATTTGGTCTTTCCCACCTCACCTACACCACTTGAGTGGAATGAACAAGGGAACATAGGTGAAGGTGATGCTCTAGTCCCACTAGTGGACATTCTTCACATTGATTGCTTGCATGATGTTGATCCACCTATTTCCAAGCTTCATGCTAGTATGATTTCCCCATGCGATGATTTGCCCATTTATGATGAGTATGATGATTCTCTTGTGGAGTCTATTAGTTGTGATGCCATGTTACATAGGATTTCTTGTGACAATTCTTTAGGTCACATCATGTTTGCTAATCCGCTTGACTTGTCATATGCTATGCATGAGATCAATCATATGTCATATTTGCAATCTCTTCATAGTGACTATGCATATGCCATTAAAATAAACCCAATTTGCACATATGGCATAGATGACAAGCCCATGGTTATTGGCATTTGTTTTTCTTGTGATGATATTTATATGCTCCCTTTGCATCATTTATCTCATATGCCATGTCATGACCACCTAGCTTCGGATATGCATTGTTTTGGATGTTGTCCATTTTCTCCATGTGATGTTTCCGATATTGCTCATGAGGAGACCCCCATAGTTTCCTCATGCATTTTAGGAGATTTTGATCCATCCCATTCATTGCATGATCCCGATACTTGTGTGCACCATATGCTCCCCATGAACAAACATGCTATTGATATGCCATATACTTGCATTCTCAATTTGTGTCCCCATCATGTCATACACAATAACTATTCTTTTATGATGGATGACATGTTCTTATACCATGCATCAAATTTCTTTGAGCGATGCTTATCTTGTGCTAACTCACACGTGCACATACACATCATGATGGATGATGTGTACATTTACCACGCACACAATTTCTTTGGTTTTTGTCTCTTTTGTGTAGGTACCCATGAATACTTGTCAACCTCACAATCCCACGAGTTGACAAAACGAGCTCTAGAGAGCAATGATGCCTTGGGATCCCATGGATTGTCTTTCCCACTGCTCTCTTCGCGCAAAGACGTCGTGCATTCATTCTACATGGCCCTCACTTGGCTACGGGTTATTGTTCATTACATATCATATGCCCATCTTGCCATGTTCACTTTGCATGATATGCTCATTCATATGCCTTTGACATGCATTTGTGACCCATGCTTTGCATTACACATGATGATTGATTCTAGTACTTGTATGTGTATTTGCAAGCTTGGTGGAGATATTGCTTGTTCTTGCCATGTTCCTTTTGTGCACCATTCCTATGATGACACTTTCATCTTGCTTTGTGTTCGTGCTTGCGATATGTCATGTGCATTGTCTATGCCTACTATTTGCTCACATGACATGATTGCCATGATTTACTCTAGTGTGTTGCATCTTCGCTCCACTAGTTTACACGATTTGATTACTATGCTTGCTTATGTTGCATCACCCATGATTCATACTTGCTCATCTCATGCGGTTGATGACAACCATCTATATGCTTTGCATATGACTCATATTGCTTCTTGTCATATATCTCCGTGTGTTGCCTCTCTCATGCTAGATTTGCCATGTATTGACTGCAACAATGATTCTCTTCTTGCTCATGAGATTGCCCCCATAGCATTCTCGCATATATTTGGAGATTTTGACATAATTCTTGTGAAACATGCTTGTCTTACTTCTTTGCACCATATACCTAGTGCCATGAATATTGCCATTGTTGCATCATATTATTCATGCACTTGTGCTTCTAATGGTTATGTGCAAAAGATGAGAACCATCACGATGGATGATGTGTTTGTCTACCATGCGCATACTTTCTTTGTTTTGTTTTGTGCATGTGTAGGATATTGGACTTTGTGTCGACTTCCACTTCACGTGAGTTGACCATTCGAGCTCTTGAGAGCGAGCCTCATACATTCTACCACGACTCGCTTCTACATCGTATTTGCTTCCACTTCGGCATTGTAAAGAATGCACAAGGACACACTTTCAAGGTGACATGCTTCTTGAGCTTGGATATTGTGGATCATACTTCATGTGTTGCTTGCACCATTTGCACGCATGTTCGAGACATTGCTTTCAACCATGATTGCCACATTTGCATGCTTCATGACATATATACCTTGTGTGTTGCATCCAATTCTTGGACTACTTGCTACTATCATATGGTTGGTTGCACCAATATCATTTCTTCACATATGCCATGTCCCTTTAGTTGTCACATGATTCACTTGATTGCCTCACACATGGTGAACAATTGCTCTTTCTATTGTGTTGAGTGCCACACTATATTCACTACACCCTATGCACATTATGCTTGGATTGTCTTGCACTTGACCCATGTGTTTAGACATCTCATCTTATTTGGTGTTGTGAATGATTCCTATGCCTACCATCGACCATTTGTCGAGCGTTTTATGCATGATTGCTATGATCTTGAGGTAGATGCTTATTCTCTTGTCACACATATTTGCATCTCTACCTCACATTTGCATACTTGTCCACATGATATTTTTAGTTGTGCTCGATTAATATGCTTACATGCCATGTCACAATCCTTTGTCACACCCAATGCTATGCTTGATGATGACACTTGTTTGGTGAATCACCTCTTGAATGTTTGGTTTTGCACTAACGCAAACCACATTTATTTTTCCAAGTGTTTGTCGTTCTTGCTTCTTTTGAAGGAATCACTAGACGGTGCGACATTGGAGAGTGCCCATTTCGAGTTTCAAGATGATGAGTGCTTGGTGACCGACCACTTCGACACGGCACCACCATCTCTTTCCCATGGTGATTTGGTTTTCGATCCGAGGTCAGATCTTTTCCAAGGGGGAGGGGATGATGTGGAGCATCCTACGGTCATCACCATGTCAAGAGTCCATTTGTCAAGTGACACGTGCAACCTCTATTTCACATACACAAAGGTGAATGTTCTCCTTTACACGTGCTCACTTGACCCCTTCAAGGATGGTATACTACTTGACACTTCTCCCGTGTGCATGCATAGTTACTGTCGGAGCTTCACGGATGTCGAGGAGGGGTGCAAGCGCCAAGGAACAACTACACCATCCGCGAGGGAAGCACGAAAGAGAAGACGGAAGAAACGGAGCTACTACATGCTACAGCCACCGGACGACCAGTCGGGACCGGACGTCCGACGCCTGGAAGCCGCACCAGCCAGAAGGCCCAGCCAACGCCAGCTACAGCACCTCCCAGCGAGCGGACGTCCGGCCCCCAGCGGACGACCGGTAATATTAAGGAAGTCCGAAGATACCGGACGACCGGTGTCCCTTCACAGAACAGTTTCAGCGGACGTCCGACGACTAGCGGACGACCGGTACCCACCGGACGACCGGTACCTGCCTGTGCGCAGCTGCGGGCCTTTGGCCTTGTATCCCTCTCCCGCTTACCCCTTCGTGGCTTAGACTATAAATAGACAACCTGCACCTCCTTTCTAGGGTTAGCAAATATGATAGCTCATTCTTAGGTGAGCTTTGCTTCTACCTCTACTCTTGAGAGAGAGAGAGACTACCACTCCCATGGAGTTCAAGACCTCCATGTGAGAAGATCCCGCGGGATTCAAGACCCCCTTCGTGGGAAGATCCTTCTAGGATTCAAGCCCTCATCTCCTTCATAGGATTTGGGATGAACTCTAGCTTGTATCTTTCTCTTTGTTGTTCATGTACCTTGTGATCTTATGTGTTTGATTGTCTAGTGGATGTGTGATTGGACTTGTTCTTGAGTGTTTTCCCTCGTGATTTCTCTCCGTTCTTCCCCATGTTCATCGTGTTCTTCGAGGGATCCCACTCCAAACGTGAAAGATCGGCCTACACCGAGTTAGCCCTGTATCACCTTGCAATTGCATTGATACCCACATTGCCTTACTTTCGCGTAGCTTACCTATCGAGACTAGCCATTGAGTATTGCCGGCAAC
>NW_025234523.1:0-6989 GCF_018294505.1 Triticum aestivum | reverse complement strand
CTTGCGTCTCTCTTGAGTTGTGCAACACGAGCGTTTTCCGTGGATTCCACATTTTGTGCTCATTCCTTGGTTGCACGACCCCATTTATCTATCCGTGTGTGTGTTTCCGTGTGCCACATATTGCTATTGGTCTACTTGTTGCACTTGCGAATTTGTGAATCTCTTTCAACATTATTGACTCTTGCTAACATTTTGCATCAAATTTTTTGTGCCACTATCTTCACCGAGCTCTACCATAAGCTTTACTTGATAGGTGTGAGTGAACAAGTCCGGTACTAATTCCACTATTCTTTCATCTCACATTGAGTGAAACGGGATACATCCTCAACTTTGGGAAAAGGTAACTTGGTATTGTTTATCTCATTTCCTACTCACCTCTACTCGAGTCTTGTGATGGATAGGCAAGGCATTTCACCTTCGGTCTACAACAACAACGACGAGTTCGATGCCACGAAAAACAACTCCGATGCCAAGATGCAAGCTCAAATGGAGGAGATCAAAGCCCTCATCAAGTCCTACAAGCGATCTTCCTCATCTTCGAGAAGACGCTCAAGAGCACATGCTTCCGAGCTACCATCTCCGGCAAGATCACATCGGCATGGACACCATCACCATCAAGAACGTGAAGGTCAAGAGCTCTACATCAACAACCGCTCAATGACTTCACCAACTCCCTTGGCATCTTCCCCAAGCGACTTCAAGGCATCTTCGCCTACAGACATACGACATTTTCGCCAACAAGCACCCCAAGACTACGCTCAAGAGAAGCTCCCCAAGCTCAAGTCCGCGACTTCCACGAGCTACTACGACCTCGACATCGACCACGCGATTCCTTTCTATGGAACTCAAGAACCTGAGGAGTACCTCGAGTGGGAGCGTTTGATGGACGACTACCTCAAGCTACATCAAGTCCCTTCCGAAGATCAAGTGAAGTGCGCCACAAGAACTTCCACGACTACGCATTGGCATGGTGGCTTCACACACCTTTGGAGTACTACGACATGTGATGAGGACATCAATACAATTGTTACACCCACAGCCCCTGCTGCTATACATACTGGACCAATTACTAGAACTCGTGCACGCCAACTAAATTACCAGGTACTTTCGTTTCTTGGTAATGATTCTAATGTTCATGAGAATATGATGCTGCCTAAATTGGATACATTTGTTTTGCTTACAAATGAAGGGCCTAGCTTGGAGAAGGATGGACATTGGAGCAAGAACAAGCATGGAGTTGATGGCATGCACCAGGCGAACAAGAACGGAGTTGCAAGTGATGATTTCAGGACTTTGAAGCCACCATAAGGAGTGCATGAAGCCTTGGACGAAATATACAAGATGCCACTTCATAAATTTCGTCCCGAGACTATTCTAGGTGCTGCGTCACCTTATTATTGGGCCAGGCCCATGTAATTTCGAAATACATAAGTATAGGCTGTTTTTAGAGTCCGTATGTGTGGGGAAACAAGAGATAGGGTTGGTTTCGGACTCCTTCCCCAAGGGCCACGAAATTCCCCCTCTTCCTCCATATATACAGCCCTTAGGGCACCATTTAGACTTTGGGTTTTGTTTAGAGTAAAAGTTTGCCATAGCTGCAACTTCACGTACTTCGTTTGTGTTCAACGACCAGACAAAGGCGTCACAGAACCCCACCTTGATCAATAAAGCTTTCATCTTATATTCGCAATATCCAGATTGCAATCTTAGTTTCTTGCTTGTTCTTCGTTTGCTCGCTGGAAACAGACCCTCGTGGTCAGGTTGATCGTGCTCCGGCGTGGTCAATAACCTCTCGGAGTTGGTTTAGTGATTGCTAAGGCGCGACGTCCTCGCACGTTTGTAGTCGGATCGTCAAAGTCGACTTCCACCAAAGCGAAATCCACCATCTCATCGAAAGACGGGACACCTCCGCCTCTATCAACATGAGTTGGCCCAAGACGAAGAGAGCTTTGCGGCGAGAGTTCGTGCCTCCAACCTACATGGAACAACTTCGACGCCAATTGGAGAACACCATCCAAGGATCCAAGTCCATCGACGCGTACTTCAAGGAGATGAAGATTGCCTTGCGACGAGCCGGCGTGGACGACCCCATTTCGATGAAGTTCCACTTCATGATGGGATTGAACAACGACATCTCCAAGACTATCTTCCTCGAGAACTACAAGTCCATCGACGACTACTACATTGGTGCTCTCAAGGCGGAACAAGAACTCATGAAGGCCAAGGCTTCTCCACCCCAAGCAAACTTCGCGGCGACCAAGCTCTACGGTAAGCATGAGGCTAGTACCACCAAGATGTCCAAGCCCGACGAGCTACAAGATGATGCTCCCAAGTTTGACTTCATCGCCATCCCTCTTTGTGGCATTGATGATGCCGAGTCTACCTTGACTCTTTTTCAAGATGGTGCGGCGACGAGTACGACTACGGAGACCTTCAAGGACCAACCTTTGGAGGCGAGCGACAAGGCGGCGAGCAAGGATGATGCTTCCATCTTAGGAGGCGAGAGTGATGATGTGCCATCTTTGGCCTTCATCCACGGCGACGATGACGAGATGATCGAGCATGGGATTTTCCCTTCGGTCATGGAGGAGAGTGATGATGTTCCATCTTCGGCCTTCATCCATGGCGACGGCGATGAGATGGTTGAGTATTTCACCTCGACCACGGCGACGTATGATGACTTGAGTGACTTTTGCCACCATATTGAGAGTGAGAGTGACTTCACCACTAGCCCCATATATGATGTGTTGCCACAAATCCCATGTGAGGAGAGCCACAACCCCCACCACTTGAGTGAGATGAGTGACTCCACCATACATGAGTTTGAGTGCACCTATTTTGAGGGAGTGAGTGAACCACCACATAGAGAGAGTGAGATAGTTGATAGGTCATGTGAGGCCACTTTCAACACTAACGACTTGACCTCTACCTCTATTGTGCCTTCTCATTTGGTGCTAGGTCCCATTTATGATGATGCGCCGATCCCCGACGATTTGGTCCTTCCTTTGGACAAGACGATGGCCATGGTGGAATATGATGCACCCCCACATGGTTCCATCAAGATGAAGATGACCACCATTTGGTCTTTCCCACCTCACCTACACCACTTGAGTGGAATGAACAAGGGAACATAGGTGAAGGTGATGCTCTAGTCCCACTAGTGGACATTCTTCACATTGATTGCTTGCATGATGTTGATCCACCTATTTCCAAGCTTCATGCTAGTATGATTTCCCCATGCGATGATTTGCCCATTTATGATGAGTATGATGATTCTCTTGTGGAGTCTATTAGTTGTGATGCCATGTTACATAGGATTTCTTGTGACAATTCTTTAGGTCACATCATGTTTGCTAATCCGCTTGACTTGTCATATGCTATGCATGAGATCAATCATATGTCATATTTGCAATCTCTTCATAGTGACTATGCATATGCCATTAAAATAAACCCAATTTGCACATATGGCATAGATGACAAGCCCATGGTTATTGGCATTTGTTTTTCTTGTGATGATATTTATATGCTCCCTTTGCATCATTTATCTCATATGCCATGTCATGACCACCTAGCTTCGGATATGCATTGTTTTGGATGTTGTCCATTTTCTCCATGTGATGTTTCCGATATTGCTCATGAGGAGACCCCCATAGTTTCCTCATGCATTTTAGGAGATTTTGATCCATCCCATTCATTGCATGATCCCGATACTTGTGTGCACCATATGCTCCCCATGAACAAACATGCTATTGATATGCCATATACTTGCATTCTCAATTTGTGTCCCCATCATGTCATACACAATAACTATTCTTTTATGATGGATGACATGTTCTTATACCATGCATCAAATTTCTTTGAGCGATGCTTATCTTGTGCTAACTCACACGTGCACATACACATCATGATGGATGATGTGTACATTTACCACGCACACAATTTCTTTGGTTTTTGTCTCTTTTGTGTAGGTACCCATGAATACTTGTCAACCTCACAATCCCACGAGTTGACAAAACGAGCTCTAGAGAGCAATGATGCCTTGGGATCCCATGGATTGTCTTTCCCACTGCTCTCTTCGCGCAAAGACGTCGTGCATTCATTCTACATGGCCCTCACTTGGCTACGGGTTATTGTTCATTACATATCATATGCCCATCTTGCCATGTTCACTTTGCATGATATGCTCATTCATATGCCTTTGACATGCATTTGTGACCCATGCTTTGCATTACACATGATGATTGATTCTAGTACTTGTATGTGTATTTGCAAGCTTGGTGGAGATATTGCTTGTTCTTGCCATGTTCCTTTTGTGCACCATTCCTATGATGACACTTTCATCTTGCTTTGTGTTCGTGCTTGCGATATGTCATGTGCATTGTCTATGCCTACTATTTGCTCACATGACATGATTGCCATGATTTACTCTAGTGTGTTGCATCTTCGCTCCACTAGTTTACACGATTTGATTACTATGCTTGCTTATGTTGCATCACCCATGATTCATACTTGCTCATCTCATGCGGTTGATGACAACCATCTATATGCTTTGCATATGACTCATATTGCTTCTTGTCATATATCTCCGTGTGTTGCCTCTCTCATGCTAGATTTGCCATGTATTGACTGCAACAATGATTCTCTTCTTGCTCATGAGATTGCCCCCATAGCATTCTCGCATATATTTGGAGATTTTGACATAATTCTTGTGAAACATGCTTGTCTTACTTCTTTGCACCATATACCTAGTGCCATGAATATTGCCATTGTTGCATCATATTATTCATGCACTTGTGCTTCTAATGGTTATGTGCAAAAGATGAGAACCATCACGATGGATGATGTGTTTGTCTACCATGCGCATACTTTCTTTGTTTTGTTTTGTGCATGTGTAGGATATTGGACTTTGTGTCGACTTCCACTTCACGTGAGTTGACCATTCGAGCTCTTGAGAGCGAGCCTCATACATTCTACCACGACTCGCTTCTACATCGTATTTGCTTCCACTTCGGCATTGTAAAGAATGCACAAGGACACACTTTCAAGGTGACATGCTTCTTGAGCTTGGATATTGTGGATCATACTTCATGTGTTGCTTGCACCATTTGCACGCATGTTCGAGACATTGCTTTCAACCATGATTGCCACATTTGCATGCTTCATGACATATATACCTTGTGTGTTGCATCCAATTCTTGGACTACTTGCTACTATCATATGGTTGGTTGCACCAATATCATTTCTTCACATATGCCATGTCCCTTTAGTTGTCACATGATTCACTTGATTGCCTCACACATGGTGAACAATTGCTCTTTCTATTGTGTTGAGTGCCACACTATATTCACTACACCCTATGCACATTATGCTTGGATTGTCTTGCACTTGACCCATGTGTTTAGACATCTCATCTTATTTGGTGTTGTGAATGATTCCTATGCCTACCATCGACCATTTGTCGAGCGTTTTATGCATGATTGCTATGATCTTGAGGTAGATGCTTATTCTCTTGTCACACATATTTGCATCTCTACCTCACATTTGCATACTTGTCCACATGATATTTTTAGTTGTGCTCGATTAATATGCTTACATGCCATGTCACAATCCTTTGTCACACCCAATGCTATGCTTGATGATGACACTTGTTTGGTGAATCACCTCTTGAATGTTTGGTTTTGCACTAACGCAAACCACATTTATTTTTCCAAGTGTTTGTCGTTCTTGCTTCTTTTGAAGGAATCACTAGACGGTGCGACATTGGAGAGTGCCCATTTCGAGTTTCAAGATGATGAGTGCTTGGTGACCGACCACTTCGACACGGCACCACCATCTCTTTCCCATGGTGATTTGGTTTTCGATCCGAGGTCAGATCTTTTCCAAGGGGGAGGGGATGATGTGGAGCATCCTACGGTCATCACCATGTCAAGAGTCCATTTGTCAAGTGACACGTGCAACCTCTATTTCACATACACAAAGGTGAATGTTCTCCTTTACACGTGCTCACTTGACCCCTTCAAGGATGGTATACTACTTGACACTTCTCCCGTGTGCATGCATAGTTACTGTCGGAGCTTCACGGATGTCGAGGAGGGGTGCAAGCGCCAAGGAACAACTACACCATCCGCGAGGGAAGCACGAAAGAGAAGACGGAAGAAACGGAGCTACTACATGCTACAGCCACCGGACGACCAGTCGGGACCGGACGTCCGACGCCTGGAAGCCGCACCAGCCAGAAGGCCCAGCCAACGCCAGCTACAGCACCTCCCAGCGAGCGGACGTCCGGCCCCCAGCGGACGACCGGTAATATTAAGGAAGTCCGAAGATACCGGACGACCGGTGTCCCTTCACAGAACAGTTTCAGCGGACGTCCGACGACTAGCGGACGACCGGTACCCACCGGACGACCGGTACCTGCCTGTGCGCAGCTGCGGGCCTTTGGCCTTGTATCCCTCTCCCGCTTACCCCTTCGTGGCTTAGACTATAAATAGACAACCTGCACCTCCTTTCTAGGGTTAGCAAATATGATAGCTCATTCTTAGGTGAGCTTTGCTTCTACCTCTACTCTTGAGAGAGAGAGAGACTACCACTCCCATGGAGTTCAAGACCTCCATGTGAGAAGATCCCGCGGGATTCAAGACCCCCTTCGTGGGAAGATCCTTCTAGGATTCAAGCCCTCATCTCCTTCATAGGATTTGGGATGAACTCTAGCTTGTATCTTTCTCTTTGTTGTTCATGTACCTTGTGATCTTATGTGTTTGATTGTCTAGTGGATGTGTGATTGGACTTGTTCTTGAGTGTTTTCCCTCGTGATTTCTCTCCGTTCTTCCCCATGTTCATCGTGTTCTTCGAGGGATCCCACTCCAAACGTGAAAGATCGGCCTACACCGAGTTAGCCCTGTATCACCTTGCAATTGCATTGATACCCACATTGCCTTACTTTCGCGTAGCTTACCTATCGAGACTAGCCATTGAGTATTGCCGGCAAC
>NW_025234522.1:0-6989 GCF_018294505.1 Triticum aestivum | reverse complement strand
GCCGCCGCCAGTGCCCCGACCCAGGCCGCAAGGAGCCGCGGGAGGCCAGCCCCATCCAAGCCACCGACATGAATGACCATGGCAGAGACGGTGGAGGGAGGACCGGAAGGGCTGCTACAATACAAATACAACATGGGAAAGTATGGAAATTGCATAGGGACCACACCAGATCGATGCGTGCATGGTTGGAGACGGCGGAGAAGGACAGGATGCAAGGAATTTTGCCGGATTCTGGACTCCGCTGCCGATCCGATGACAGTTCGGGCAACAAATCTACCCACAGCCAGCCTTGGCCGATATACGGGGCACCCTCATTTTGGCCTCCGAGCCCTCAAATACAAGGGTCTCGGGTGTGGGTTTTTGGTGGCCTAAAAAATATTTACTTGTTTGACCACTTTTATGGTGTCTGTTCTATACACTTTTAGCGACCAAAACCTTCAAAACCGAAAATTATAAGGGTTTGAGCCCTTTTACGGTGTCTGCTAGAGATGCTCTAAAGCTCAATAATTTGTTTTTGGAGCTCCATAATTTGGTGATTGAATGGAATCCTAGACCACTTGACCATTATATAGTCATCACAAAATAGGAGGTGAAACATTGGCACCACTGAAAGGGTCAACGACAAGGCAATGTCCATGCATGATTGTAGAAGATGAGTTGACCATAGGAAAGGCCTACACAACACATTGTATGAATAGCTTCACCATCAATATGGAAGTGAAGAGTGGTGTTTTGGTTGCCTAGATTGGTAGCCTTACATGTACGTAAGTTGCGGTGACCAGTGTTACATTAAGGATGAGGAACATGTACACATATACTGGGTTGGATGAGGAAAGGAAGAAATAAGGTGCATAAGGTAGATTTGAATTTGTATGATGCGAATGTAGCACACCAAGAGTGGCAATGTGGCATGTTGCAATAAAGGCAACAAGGTCATTGAATGAGCTTAATCGACATAAACTAGATTGCAATACATCATTCGGGATGTCTTCCCATTCGTGGAGTCCAGATAGAGTGAGTATGCCTACACAAGGTTTGCGATGCCTTTGCTTGATCAAGGAATAAATCTCTAATAACTTAAAAAATATTATGGCAGTATATGCAATTGCTATGCCCACCCCTCATCTTGCTAAAAATCTTGCTTTTACTACTCAACAAGTGGCCATGCCACATTTGCCGTATTTACCTATATAAGAGTTTTTTTTACACAAATTTCTTCCAAATAAGTGGTTTACCCTCATGTGTTTAAACTGAAGTAAGTGCCTTTGCATTTTTCTAATTTTAGTTTTCAAATAAGTGTCTTTGGCACATTGCACTCTGGTCATTGTTAGTGCTTAACAAAACAAAGATAGAAGGAGGATGAGGAACATGGAAAAGGATACTGGGCTGGACGAGGAGAGGCATAAATAAGTTGAACAAGATGGATTTTTATTGTTACGAAGTGGATGTAACATGCCAGGACTGGCTGGTTGCGATAAAGGTGAGTATGTTATGGACCGAGGATAAGCAAGAGAAAATAGAACGCAATTTATGACTTCGGAGGTCTGCCATATCATATAGTCCAGATACGTTAGCAGATGTGGAGGCATGAGGTTTTCTGGCTTTCGCATGATAACAAACTCTCTATAAAGCATACCAAAGTCAAGACAAACAAATTAGGAAAGAAAGTCACCCAGGAAATGATAAGAACAAAAAAAATATTATATGCTATAAGAATGTACGAACATCTCCATCGTCTTATCTGAGTTGTTGTTGCAAGAGGAAATCTTTGTTTTTTTGCGACTGAATCGGATATGCTCGAGTACACCTGAAAGGGCTGCATCATGTGGCACAAGATTCTATAGTGTTGATCGACATGATCAATAGATGGATCTGGCTCATTAACTAGCCCATATACAAACCAAGGTGGAAAGGAATGGGAAAGACACAAACATTTTCTTCTCCCTCCCCAATGTTCTAGGTTCAGCAAGAAATGATATACTCGTCATATAACTCCGTGTGAAATATCCCAATTGTCATACTTTTCTACCTCCACCCATTTTTATAGGTGCTAGAGTGGGCAGATCCTTGCAACTATGTCATGATACTAAATACTCCTGTAAGATTGGACACCCACGAGACACATGTCACCATAGAGCAATAGCCATGTTGTTTTAGATGGATCTTGGTAACCCTCGGTACAATTAGGGGGTAGTCCATGGTTATATCTTGCAGGCCAAGATGGTTGGTTATCTCCAAGGTTTATATGTGCCGCCGAATAAAAATGGCCATTAATTAGCCATTGAAATCAACAATATGGATTATTCATACACCAAAAAATTGGAGTTTAGACTAAGTATCACTTCCAACCAGCCAACTAAATATGGAGAGACCGGTGTTGATAAGAAACTATGAGTTTGGTGATTCAAGGGGAGTTGTTAGAATGGCACTATAGTAAGAGCATCTCTAGCCGACACTGTAAACTCGCGGCCTGAAAAAAGCCTTTACAGGCCGCGCATAACGTGGTTTTTGGGCCCATTTTGCCTCGCGTAGAATAGACCCTGCAAACGGCACCCATAAAAGCGAATATTCTCCACTGCAAATGAATATTCCTTAGGTCGTCTTCTACAATCGTTTTCTTGTTCCTATGGACGCACAGCCGGCTGCCCGCCCAAGCCACTGGCTGCTGCCCACCGTCCTCCCCCGCCACCCTCGTTGTTCCCGCTGCTCCCGACGCCCCCCCCTGTTCGTTTCCCGCCGCTCCTGGCCCTGCCCGCCGCCAGTGCCCCGACCTAGGTTGCTAGGAGCCGCAGGAGGCCAGCCTCGTCCAAGCCACCGACATGAAGGACCATGAAGGATACGGCGGAGGAGGACCGGAAGGGCTGCTACGATACAAATACGAGAGGGGAAAGTAGGGGAATTGGATCGTGACCTCACCAGATCGACGCACGCATGGTTGGAGACGACGGCGAAGGACCGGATGCAACCAATTTCGCCTGATTCCGGACTCCGGTGCCGGTCCGATGACAATTTGGGCCAAGAAATCTACCCACAACCAGCGTTGGCCGGTACCTCAGGTTGGCCTCCGAGCCCTCAAATATAAGGGTCTCGGGTGTTGGTTTTCGGTGGCCTAAAAATATTTACTTATTTGACCACTTTTACAGTGTCTGTTCTGTACACTTTTTTGACCAAAACCTTCCAAACCGAAAATTATAAAGGTTTGAGCGCTTTTACGGTGTCTACTAGAGATGCTCTAACACTCTATAATTTGTTGTTAGAGCTCCATAATTTGGTGATTGAATGGAATCATAGACCACTTGACCATTGTATAGTTATCACAAAATAGGAGATGTGGAAGTGAAACATTGGCACCACTGAAAGGATCAACAACAAGGCAATGTCCATGCATGATTGTAGAAGATGATTTGACCATAGGAAAGGCCTACACAACACATTGTATGCATAGCTTCACCATCAATTGGGAAGTGAAGAGTTGTGTTTTGGTTGCCTGGATTGGTAACCTTACATGTACGTAAGTTGCTGTGACCAGTGTCACATTGAGGATGAGGAACATGTACACATATACTGGGTTGGATGAGGAAAGGAAGAAATAAGGTGCATAAGGTAGATTTGAATTTGTATGAGGCGAATGTAGCACACCAGGAGTGCCAATGTTGCATGTTGCAATAAAGGCAACAAGGTCATTGAATGAGCTTAATCGACATAAACTAGATTGCAATAGATCATTCGGAAGGTCTTCCCATTCATGGAGTCCAGATACAGTGAGTGTGGATACACAAGGTTTGCGATGCCTTTTCTTGATCAAGAAATAAATCTCTAATAACTAGAAAAATATTATGGCAGTATATGCAATTGATCTTCCCACCCCTCGTCTTGCTAAAAATCTTGCCTTTACTACTCAATAAGTGGCCATGCCACATTTGCCATATTTACCTATATAAGAGTTTTGTTTTGATATAAATTTCTTCCAAATAAGTGGTTTTCCCACATGTGTTTCCCAACTGCCTTTAAAAAGAGACAATGCGCCATAAGTGACAAAAATGCACAACCAATATGGAAATACTACCCAATATTGGGACAATGGAATATTTATTTATGTTTGATGGTTCTTTCCAATTCCAGGTCACTTTTTTCATAAATTATTACAAAATGAAACTATTGCTATTATCTTATCCTATGTTCAAGTTTTCATGTTCCTCACCAAATTGTAAAACCCATAATTGATGGTAAAATCATTAATATATGGCAGATAGTTGCAGCTTAAATCATGCCAACGAGGGAGCTCGTCTACTATGGTGCATATTTTATCTTCTACTTGCAGCCCGTGGGCACCCAACCTTGATTTAATTGTTCTTAATTTCGCTCCCGCTAGTTTAGTAGTGTTGCAGCAAAACTTACAGTTCAGCGGAAAAGTGCATTGGTCACACCTGACTACAGGCGGCGGGATTTGCAGTCCCAGATGAAGTGGTAGAAATGTATTCCCAAATTCCCAATAATGGACTGAACTTTTTTTATTTACGTTGTGATGAGTCTTGTTTCAGTTTACACCAGACTCAAATTAAATCAGAGATGATTTTGTTGTAGTTTTCACTCCAGTTTAATTGATGAGGTTGAAACCGACTAAATTTGTCTGTTCTAGGATTAGCTCATCAACTCGATTGGTTAGTTATAGTAATACATCTTACTTACCCTATTGCCAGCGTGATCCAAGCTCTTGTGGTGAGACCAACCAAGCGGAAATTCATATGATGAACCTGGATAACACAATAACTAGGGTTTAAATGTGTTCACCTGCGTGAGAGAGAGGGAGAAGAAGAAAGGAGGAAGGGGAGGGTAGAGTAGACCTTGCGGTGGTGACGATGCAGTGCCACATTCAAAGTAGTCACAGGAGGGATAAATGGTGAGACAAGGACTAGGTATAGAAGTGGGCAGGCATGGAGGAGGGGTGGCGGCGGCGGTGGAGTTGGATCAGTTAGGGTTAGGGTGTAAGGAGGAGAGGGCAGGAAGCATTTTATATGGCATGATGACATGGGATGAGCGGCAGGATGGTGTCACTTTTAGATCTAACGGTGGGATAGTGCCGCTTTTAGGAAAGGGCCCATGTCGCTGCACCACTCGGTTGCTATCTCCTGCGGGCCCATTCGTGGGTCCAACCACATAGTTTAGATCATCCTATCATAGTCCATGGCAATGAACAAACCGTTGAATTGCACCATCTGTTGTATTCATCCATGAGGAAGCTTGTGTTCATGCCATGTGTCACTTCCAACGGGCCAAACAAATAGGGAGGACAGAGTGGTGACAAGATGTGAGTTGGGCGATGTAAGTGAGCTCTCAGAGTGTCAGCATAACAGTACTCCTTCGTGACAGGTAGCAGAGAAGGCAACAAGATCAGAAAATGAGACCCGGGCCAATCGAGCAATGATAGAGTCCAGCAAACCCTCCGCGAGGTAAAACCGTAAACCGTAAAAAACTAATAGAGTGACCAATACAAAATTCCTGATATGCCAGCTGTAATATACAATCTAACATTGCATTCGCATCTCATAAATCTAACGTTGCTGCTAATGTGACCTACATAACAATAGTAACCAAATGCAATAGTACTTCTGAAACAGCCTCCTCCAGGCTCCACTGCAGCCTAAATCTTTAAACACTCCATTAACTCAGGCTAATTGCCTACTGATGTTGTACTAGCACAAGTGAAACACAGCGTGGACAAATGCATTCGGGTTGCACTTAAGTACGGCTGTGTTAGAATGGTACGAACAAAATGAATGCATGTGATCGAAGAATAAATATCGAAGCTATTGCAAACTCAGTGGAGATACACAGTGAATTGTTCAGGCACGACACGAAGGCTTCAGATGGAAGATTATCTGAACAGATGACTTGTCATTGTTGCTGTAGCCAGCGATTTAGTTGGACGGCATGTGTAAGGGGTGGTCTGGCCTAATCGGATCAATCGCCATCTGTGATCCCATGTCTTGCCTTTCTGATCAACACACCTTGCATAATGTTTCTGCTTGGTGCTTGGTGTTCAGTAGCTGCCTAATGTTTCTCTTCCAAACCCACCTAAGGGTTCTTGCACTGGTGAGTTCAGAGAAGCCATGGAAGTACAGGGACGGACAGGGAGAAAAAGGCATGATTCGATAGGGCATGCTAGGAAGGGTGTATATTTATGTATACCTGGCAGACAACAAGTGGAAACAGAGGCGACGGACAGCAAGTAGAAACAGAGGTGATGGCGGATAAGCCATCATTGTGCCCAAGTCTTTCTCAGGTTACTTATGTTTATATTTTCCTGAAAAGAAAGAAAGGTTACTGATGTTAGTTCTCCTAATAAAATGTATTGATGCTAACTAAATTGTTTATAATACGGGTCTGATCGATTATGAGGCAACGATGTTGATGCCTTGAGTTATAGTACAGGGTGATTATGCGTTCTTATAAGTGTAACTCACTGGAATATGTGTTATTTGTAGCTATAACCACCAAATGTTACGGATAATCGCAAACACAACCACGCCACACAGTAAAGTATGCTGATTGTACTGTTGTGTCACTACGACAGTTATTTGACTTGACATAAATACATACATAGCATCCTTACAGATAGCAACAGGCTTATTGGAAGAGCAACTCGAATGGAAGATCTACTACTTGGTTGAGAAAACACAAGTTGTCTCAAAGATAAACCAACTTAGCACAGAAAAATGATTGACTACATGCACATCTATGAAAATAGCAAAGGATGAACACCATTGTGATGGATGCAGAAGCAGGAGGTTCATAACCAACATCTTAATGTGGATCAACGACAGTTACAAAAGGTTGAGAGATTCTTACACATCCTTGGAATAACAGAATCTGCTCCAATTAAGATATATTTGCAATACAACATGATCATCATCACCGATGCAGAGAGAACATGCTGGGGAAAAACCACATAGGTTGCACCCTTCTGTCCCACTCACCGGTAACATACC
>NW_025234521.1:0-6989 GCF_018294505.1 Triticum aestivum | reverse complement strand
GGCGCCGGCCAGATCCCATCTAGGGTGGGGGGCGGCGGCCAAAGGGGGGAAAGGGGTGCCTTGCCCCCCAAGGCAAGTGGGAAACCCCCCCACCCTAGGGTTCCCAACCCTAGGCGCATGGGGGAAGGCCCATGGGGGGGCGCCCAGCCCACTAGGGGCTGGTTCCCTTCCCACTTCAGCCCATGGGGCCCTCTGGGATAGGTGGCCCCACCCGGTGGACCCCCGGGACCCTTCCGGTGGTCCCGGTACAATACCGGTAACCCCCGAAACTTTCCCGGTGGCCGAAACTTGACTTCCTATATATAATTCTTCACCTCTGGACCATTCTGGAACCTCTCGTGACATCCGGGATCTCATCCGGGACTCCGAACAACTTTCGGGTTTCCGCATACACATATCTCTACAACCCTAGCGTCACCGAACCTTAAGTGTGTAGACCCTACGGGTTCGGGAGACATGCAGACATGACCGAGACGCCTCTCCGGTCAATAACCAACAGCGGGATCTGGATACCCATGTTGGCTGCCACATGTTCCACGATGATCTCATTGGATGAACCACGGTGTCGAGGATTCAATCAATCCCGTATGCAATTCCCTTTGTCAATCGGTATGTTACTTGCCAGAGATTCGATCGTCGGTATCCCAATACCTTGTTCAATCTCGTTACCGGCAAGTCTCTTTACTCGTACCGCAATGCATGATCCCGTGACTAACGCCTTAGTCACATTGAGCTCATTATGATGATGCATTACCGAGTGGGCCCAGAGATACCTCTCCGTCACACAGAGTGACAAATCCCAGTCTCGATCCGTGCCAACCCAACAGACACTTTCGGAGATACCCGTAGTGCACCTTTATAGTCACCCAGTTATGTTGTGACGTTTGGCACACCCAAAGCACTCCTACGGTATCCGGGAGTTGCACGATCTCATGGTCTAAGGAAAAGATACTTGATATTGGAAAAGCTCTAGCAAACGAAACTACACGATCTTTTATGCTATGCTTAGGATTTGGTCTTGTCCATCACATCATTCTCCTAATGATGTGATCCCGTTATCAATGACATCCAATGTCCATATCAGGAACCATGACTATCTGTTGATCAACGAGCTAGTCAACTAGAGGCTTACTAGGGACACGTTGTAGTCTATGTATTCACACATGTATTACGATTTCCGGACAATACAATTATAGCATGAATAATAGACAATTACCATGAACAAAGAAATATAATAATAACCATTTATTATTGCCTCTAGGGCATATTTCCAACAGTCTCCCACTTGCACTAGAGTCAATAATCTAGTTACATTGTGATGAATCGAACACCCATTGCGTCCTGGTGTTGATCATGTTTTGCTCTAGGGAGAGGTTTAGTCAACAGATCTGCTAAATTCAGGTCCGTATGTACTTTACAAATATCTATGTCTCCATTTTGAACACTTTCACGAATGGAGTTGAAGCGACGCTTGATATGCCTGGTCTTCCTGTGAAACCTGGGCTCCTTCGCAAGGGCAATAGCTCCAGTGTTGTCACAGAAGAGAGTCATCGGGCCCGACGCATTGGGAATCACCCCTAGGTCGGTAATGAACTCCTTCATCCAGACTGCTTCCTGTGCTGCCTCCGAGGCTGCCATGTACTCCGCTTCACATGTAGATCCCGCCACGACGCTTTGCTTGCAACTGCACCAGCTTACTGCTCCTCCATTCAAAATATACACGTATCCGGTTTGTGACTTCGAGTCATCCAGATCTGTGTCGAAGCTAGCGTCGACGTAACCCTTTACGACGAGCTCTTCGTCACCTCCATAAACGAGAAACATATCCTTAGTCCTTTTCAGGTACTTCAGGATATTCTTGACCGCTGTCCAGTGTTCCATGCCGGGATTACTTTGGTACCTTCCTACCAAACTTACGGCAAGGTTCACATCAGGTCTGGTACACAGCATGGCATACATAATAGACCCTATGGCCGAGGCATAGGGGATGACACTCATCTTTTCTATATCTTCTGCCGTGGTCGGGCATTGAGCCGTGCTCAATTGCACACCTTGCAATACAGGCAAGAACCCCTTCTTGGATTGATCCATACTGAACTTCTTCAATATCTTGTCAAGGTATGTACTCTGTGAAAGACCAATGAGGCGTCTTGATCTACCTCTATAGATCTTGATGCCTAATATATAAGCAGCTTCTCCAAGGTCCTTCATTGAAAAACACTTATTCAAATAGGCCTTTATACTTTCCAAGAATTCTATATCATTTCCCATCAATAATATGTCATCCACATATAATAAGAGAAATGCTACAGAGCTCCCACTCACTTTCTTGTAAACACAGGCTTCTCCATAAGTCTGTGTAAACCCAAACGCTTTGATCATCTCATCAAAGCGAATGTTCCAACTCCGAGATGCTTGCACCAGCCCATAGATTGAGCGCTGGAGCTTGCATACTTTGTTAGCATTCTTAGGATCGACAAAACCTTCCGGCTGCATCATATACAACTCTTCCTTAAGGAAGCCATTAAGGAATGCCGTTTTGACGTCCATCTGCCATATCTCATAATCATAGTATGCGGCAATTGCTAACATGATTCGGACGGACTTCAGCTTCGCTACGGGTGAGAAAGTCTCATCGTAGTCAAGCCCTTGAACTTGTCGATAACCCTTAGCGACAAGTCGAGCTTTGTAGATGGTCACATTACCATCTGCGTCCGTCTTCTTCTTAAAGATCCATTTGTTTTCTATGGCTCGCCGCTCATCGAGCAAGTCAGTCAAAGTCCATACTTTGTTTTCATACATGGATTCTATCTCGGATTTCATGGCTTCTAGCCATTTGTCGGAATCCGGGCCCGCCATCGCTTCTTCATAGTTCGAAGGTTCACCGTTGTCTAACAACATGATTTCCAGGACAGGGTTGCCATACCACTCTGGTGCGGAACGTGTCCTTGTGGACCTACGAAGTTCAGTAACTTGATCTGAAGCTTCATGATCATCATCATTAACTTCCTCCCCAGTCGGTGTAGGCACCACAGGAACATTTTCTCGCGCTGCGCTACTTTCCGGTTCGGAAGGGGTGACTATCACCTCATCAAGTTCCACTTTCCTCCCACTCAATTCTTTCGAGAGAAACTCCTTCTCCAGAAAGGACCCGTTCTTGGCAACGAAGATCTTGCCTTCGGATCTGAGGTAGAAGGTATACCCAATAGTTTCCTTAGGGTATCCTATGAAGACGCATTTTTCCGATTTGGGTTCGAGCTTTTCAGGTTGAAGTTTCTTGACATAAGCATCGCATCCCCAAACTTTTAGAAACGACAGCTTAGGTTTCTTCCCAAACCATAATTCATACGGTGTCGTCTCAACGGATTTCGACGGAGCCCTATTTAAAGTGAATGCGGCAGTCTCTAAAGCACAGCCCCAAAATGAGAGCGGTAAATCGGTAAGAGACATCATAGATCGCACCATATCCAATAGAGTGCGATCACGACGTTCGGACACACCATTTCTCTGAGGTGTTCCAGGCGGCGTGAGTTGTGAAACTATTCCACATTTCCTTAAGTGTGCACCAAACTCATGACTTAAATATTCTCCACCACGATCTGATCGTAAGAATTTTATTCTCCTGTCACGTTGATTCTCAACCTCACTCTGAAATTCCTTGAACTTTTCAAAGGTTTCAGACTTGTGTTTCATTAGGTAGACATACCCATATCTACTTAAATCATCAGTGAGAGTGAGAACATAACGATATCCTCCGCGAGCCTCAACACTCATTGGACCGCACACATCGGTATGTATGATTTCCAATAAGTTGGTTGCTCGCTCCATTGTTCCGGAGAACGGAGTCTTGGTCATCTTACCCATGAGGCATGGTTCGCACGTGTCAAATGATTCGTAATCAAGAGAATCCAAAAGTCCATCTGCATGGAGCTTCTTCATGCGCTTGACACCAATGTGACCAAGGCGGCAGTGTCACAAGTATGTGGGACTATCGTTATCAACTTTACATCTTTTGGTATTCACACTATGAACATGTGTAACATCACGTTCGAGATTCATCAAAAACAAACCATTGACTAGCGGGGCATGACCATAAAACATATCTCTCAAATAAATAGAACAACCATTATTCTCGGATTTAAATGAGTAGCCATCTCGAATTAAACGAGATCCAGATACAATGTTCATGCTCAAAGCTGGCACTAAATAACAATTATTGAGGTTTAAAACTAATCTCGTGGGTAGATGCAGAGGTAGCGTGCCGACGGCGATCACATCGACCTTGGAACCATTCCCGACGCGCATCGTCACCTCGTCCTTCGCCAGTCTCCGTTTATTCCGTAGTTCCTGTTTTGAGTTACAAATATGAGCAACCGCACCAGTATCAAATACCCAGGAGCTACTACGAGTACTGGTAAGGTACACATCAATTACATTATATCACATATACCTTTGGTGTTGCCGGCCTTCTTCTTGTCCGCTAAGTATTTGGGGCACCGCTTCCAGTGACCACTTCCCTTGCAATAAAAGCACTCAGTCTCGGGCTTGGGTCCATTCTTTGACTTCTTCCCAGTAACTGGTTTACCGGGCGCGGCAACTCCCTTGCCGTCCTTCTTGAAGTTCTTCTTACCCTTGCCCTTCTTGAACTTAGTGGTTTTATTCACCATCAACACTTGATGTTCTTTTCTGATTTCCACCTCCGCTGATTTCAGCATCGAATATACCTCAGGAATGGTCTTTTCCATCCCCTGCATATTGTAGTTCATCACAAAGCTCTTGAAGCTTGGTGGAAGCGACTGAAGGATTCTGTCAATGACCGCGTCATCCGGAAGATTAACTCCCAGCTGAGACAAGCGGTTATGCAACCCAGACATTCTGAGTATGTGCTCACTAACAGAACTGTTCTCCTCCATTTTACAGCTAAAGAACTTATCGGAGACATCATATCTCTCGACCCGGGCATGAGCTTGGAAAACCAATTTCAGCTCCTCGAACATCTCATATGCTCCATGTTTCTCAAAACGCTTTTGGAGACCCGGTTCTAAGCTGTAAAGCATGCCGCACTGAACGAGGGAGTAATCATCAGCACGTGATTGCCAAGTGTTCATAACGTCTTGGTTCTCAGGGATTGGTGCATCACCTAGCGGTGCTTCTAAGACATAATCTTTCTTGGCTACTATGAGGATGAGCCTCAGGTTCCGGACCCAGTCCGTATAGTTGCTGCCATCATCTTTCAGCTTGGTTTTCTCTAGGAACGCGTTGAAATTGAGGACAACGTTGGCCATTTGATCTACAAGACATAGTGTAAAGATTTTAGACTAAGTTCATGATAATTAAGTTCATCTAATCAAATTATTTAATGAACTCCCACTCAGATAGACATCCCTCTAGTCATCTAAGTGATACATGATCCGAATTTAACTAGGCCGTGTCCGATCATCACGTGAGACGGACTAGTCAAGATCGGTGAACATCTCCATGTTGATTGTATCTTCTATACGACTCATGCTCGACCTTTCGGTCCTCCGTGTTCCGAGGCCATGTCTGTACATGCTAGGCTCGTCAAGTCAACCTAAGTGTATTGCGTGTGTTCCGAGGCCATGTCTGTACATGCTAGGCTCGTCAACACCCGTTGTATTCGAACGTTAGAATCTATCACACCCGATCATCACGTGGTGCTTCGAAACAACGAACCTTCGCAACGGTGCATAGTTAGGGTGAACACTTTCTTGAAATTATTATAAGGGATCATCTTACTTACTACCGTCGTTCTAAGCAAATAAGATGCAAAAACATGATAAACATCACATGCAATCAAATAGTGACATGATATGGCCAATATCATTATGCTCCTTTGATCTCCATCTTCGGGGCACCATGATCATCTTCGTCACCGGCATGACACCATGATCTCCATCATCATGATCTCCATCATTGTGTCTTCATGAAGTCGTCACGCCAACGATTACTTCTACTTCTATGGCTAACGCATTTAGCAACAAAGTAAAGTAAATTACATGGCGTTATTTAATGACACGCAGGTCATACAAAATAATAAAGACAACTCCTATGGCTCCTGCCGGTTGTCATACTCATCGACATGCAAGTCGTGATTCCTATTACAAGAATATGATCAATCTCATACATCACATATATCATTCATCACATCTTCTGGCCATATCACATCACATAGCACTTGCTGCAAAAACAAGTTAGACGTCCTCTAATTGTTGTTGCAAGTTTTTACGTGGTTTGTAGGTTTCTAGCAAGAACATTTTCTTACCTACATATGACCACAACGTGATTTGCCAATTTCTATTTACCCTTCATAAGGACCCTTTTCATCGAATCCGTTCCGACTAAAATAGGAGAGACAGACACCCGCTAGCCACCTTATACAACTAGTGCATGTCAATCAGTGGAACCTGTCTCACGTAAGCGTACGTGTAAGGTCGGTCCGGGCCGCTTCATCCTACAATGCCGCCGAAACAAGAAAAGACTAGTAGCGGCAAGAAGAATTGGCAACATCAACGCCCACAACTGCTTTGTGTTCTACTCGTGCATAGTAACTACGCATAGGCCTGGCTCATGATGCCACTGTTGGGAATCGTAGCATAATTTTAAAATTTTCCTACGCTCACCAAGATGCATCTATGGAGTATACTAGCAACGAGGGGAAAGGAGTGCATCTACATACCCTTGTAGATCGCGAGCGGAAGCGTTCCAATGAACGTGGATGACGGAGTCGTACTCGCCGTGATCCAAATCACCGATGACCGAGTGCCGAACGGACGGCACCTCCGCGTTCAACACACGTACGGTGCAGCGACGTCTCCTCCTTCTTGATCCAGCAAGGGGGAAGGAGAGGTTGATGGAGATCCAGCAGCACGACGGCGTGGTGGTGGATGTAGCGGGTCTCGGCAGGGCTTCGCCGAGCTTCTGCGAGACGGAGAGGTGTAACAGGGGAGGAGGGAGGCGCCCAAGGCTGT
>NW_025234520.1:0-6990 GCF_018294505.1 Triticum aestivum | reverse complement strand
CGCTCTGCCGCGGCAAGCAGTGTTGCCGCGGGAGCGCCTCACGCCGCTGCGGCAACTGGGGCGGGGTCTTCCCGGTCCACCGCTACTGCTCCTGCCAAGCGGACAAGGGAACCTACTCCTCCGCCTCGTCGCACCGGAGGCGAGCCGGACTTCGATCTCTCCGCGCTCAGCTCCGACAAGGAAGAGGAAGAGTAAGATTCTTTGCTGTACTTGTAGTTCTTCACTTTTGTTGTTTTGTCTTGTATCTGACTTGCTTCCTTCTGAACCCATTCCTTTTCAGGACGCTGGCCCAGAGAGCGGCGAAGAGAGCCAAGGTCCCGGTGATTGTCATCGAGGACGAACCCACTGCGCCAGCCGAGGGTGCGTCCGAGACCACCTTGCCGGACCCGGCAACTACTCCCCAGATCAGCCCCCAGCGCAGCCCCCAGCGTAAGTATATGGTTTACTTCTTGCTGTTAGGCGCACATGGGTGCTTTTTCTTTGCTGATATCTGACTTTGGCTTGTGTAGGAGCAGAGCAGCTTCACCAGGAGTGCCCGGAAGCCGCTCCCGAAATGCCTTCTGCTTCAACTACACCACCAAGGGAGAATTCTCCGGCAAGGGATCGCTCTCCGGCAAGGGAGAACTCTCCGGCAAGGGATAGTTCTCTGGCAAGGGACAGCACGAGCGACCCTCCGGTGGTTGAGACCACGACTGCAGGCCCTAGCACAGGTAATCCTCTTGCTTGAAAACTTCCCTTGGGTTCTTCTTCTTCTGGTTTTCTTTTTGAATGTTCGCTTGATTTCTCTCCCTTTTTCCGTTCGCCAGATCCATCTGCCACGGAGCCGATGGAAACCGAGGTCGCCGGCGAGGAGAACGCGTGCAGCAGCGTTGACGACGCCGTCACCACCGAAGGAGAGGCCGGCGCTGATGATCCTGCTGGCGAAGAGGCCGCCAAGGCTGCCGCCGCAGAAGCCGGTGAGGGATCCGGCGATCGCACTGATGGCCCCGAGGCCGCAGGAGCGCCAGGCGCTACGCCGACCGCCGATCCCTCCGCCGCTGCTGCAGTGCCAGGCTCCGAAGAGCCCCAGCCCGGTGCCTATCTGAAGGCCGGCGACGGCATCTTCATCAAGCTCCCCTGGGCTTCAAGCTCCAGGGCGCCGGTCGAAGGAGAGATGCTGGACGGAGAAGTACTTGCCTCCGCTGGGCTGAAGCTGGTTGACGCGCCAAGCAGCAGCAGCGACGAGCCTGAGGAGGAGCGGCTACTGCGGAAGCTGTTGTCGCTCTACCGCGCCCGACAAGCCAAGCTGGTATCTCGAGAAGCGCTTGTCGCGAAGGCGGGAGTGGATATTGAGAAGTGCGCGGAGGAGCTCCGGGTTTTCAGGCGGGAAGTTCTCCGGGCTCTGGTAGAGGAGCGGGAACAAGTCGACAAGGAGCGGAAAGCCTTCCTCCTCGAGAAGGCCGAAGTTGAAGAGCAATAGCGACTTGCTGCCGAGAAGATATCTGCGCAAGAGGGTGAGTTGGCGTAGCGCAAGGTCAACCTTGACAACCACGAGGAGGAGCTTGCTGCGCGCGAGCAAACACACGGCGGGGCTCTCAAGGAGGTGAAGGATGCTACCGCAGCTGCCGAGGCCGCCAAGGAGGAGCTGGAGACGAAGGTGGCGCAGCTGGAGGCCGATCTCAAGGCGAGCGGCGAGGATCTTGCCGTGCTCAAGCGCGAGCGTGAGAAGGACGCCGCCGCTCATGGCGAGCTGCAAGGTCGTCTCGCTGAGAGGATCAAAGAGCTCAGCGCCGCCAAGGACTCCAATGCAGATCTGGAGTTGAAGCTGGCCACATTGACTCAGACGCTGGACGGCGCCAGCGAGCGGGAAGTGGCCTTGTCGGAGAAGATCAAGGCCGATGAGGCGCTGCTGGCGAATGCTGCTGCCGCCCAGAACACTTTTAGGGAGACCGTGGAGCACTGGACCGAGGGTCTTGTGGATGCTGCCGCGGCCATCGACAAGGAGCTGGCGCAGCTGGGGATGGAGGATTTCTGGTACTCCTCCGATGAGCACCTCCAGCCCAGTGCCAAGCTCAGCTTGTTCTTTGAAGGCGCGGCGACGGCTCTCCAGCGACTCCGGGAGAAGATCCCAAAGTAGCTGGCTGACGAGTCGCGCAAGATCTGCGCGAGAGCTCTCCAAAAGGTGCTGGTGAAGGTGGCCTTTCGCAATCCAGGCCTCAACCTCACCAACGTCCTCAGGTCCTTGCCGCCGGATGCCGATCTGGAAGCGCTCAAGGCCCTTGTCGCACCCATTGTGGACAAGGTGAGCGGGATCAAGAGGGTTGAGGGTGATCGTGTAGATTAGGCCGCCTGTTTTCTCTTTTTCTTGTCGCTGCTGGTCATGTTATGAGACAATCCGTTAGAGCTGCGACAAGCTATCTTGTAATATGACTCTATTTTAATTGCTATGTTATTTCCTTTACTTGATTCCTTCCTTTGTATGTTTTTACCCTACGCTTTTAGGGAACTTGTCAGCGTGGGCACCCTTGCCGCGAGCGCTGAGTGCGGAACGTCAGCAGCCTGCTGGCGGTGCCGCTGCCGACAAGAAACCTTGTCGCAACTAGTCACAACTCACTTAAGTTGTTGAGCGGACTCGAAACAAAGTAAGGGCGCAACTAGCTACGAGTTGGTTCCTCCGCGCACAGGTTTTCCATACAAAGCAAGGTCATTCGAGGAAGATAACTTAAATTTTTTTAACTGATTGCTCAAACTTTGGCAACTTAGCTTTTCTGTCGTTTGCTTTCCGGTAAGGTGAAACTTCCTTGAATGATGCCTGGTCCACACCATTATCTTCTCCTTCCCCCCCGGCAAACTTGTGGGCGAGGGAACCTTCCTTCCTATGAGAAAGAGAAAGAAGAGAAAATAATGATATGGAGCCTTACGGCTCGTTATTGCTTACCGGTGGTAGGCGCTGCACAAGTTGTCAGATACATTCATGCAAAGAATAGTAGAAAGCATGAAATTGACAAGAAGTGCGGAGCACATGAGCTTTACTTATGCACGGGATCTGCGCCCGGCTTTGTACAAATGATTACATGCAACATCGGCAAGACTTGTACAAAAGGTGGTTGCCGGAACAGGTTCCGGCAACCGTGCCTTACGGGTAAAACTTACGAAGATGTTCAATGTTCTAGGAGTTGCTCACCGGAATGCCATCTTCGGTCTCAAGGCGGACAGCGCCATGCCTAGTGACTCGTTTCACCCGGTAAGGGCCTTCCCACTTCGGCGTCAACTTGTTGGAATTCTTGGCGGACTGAACGCGCCGAAGAACAAGGTCGCCTTCCTCGAGACTTCTGGCGCTAACTTTGCGGCTATGGTAGCGGCGCAAAGCTTGCTGGTATCGAGCAGCTCGTACAGCGGCCAGAAGGCGATCCTCCTCGAGGAGCAGCGCGTCATCTTGTCGCAGCTACTCTTGCTCAAGCTCATCATAAGCGAGCACTCGAGGTGATCCGTATACGAGTTCCGTGGGGAGAACTGCCTCTGCTCCATAGACTAGAGCGAAAGGTGTCTGGCCAGTGGCTCGATTTGGCGTCGTCCTGACCGACCAAAGAACCACCGGCAGCTCCTCAATCCAGTTTTTTCCGCACTTGCGCAGCCTGTCGAAAGTCCTGGTCTTGAGCCCGCGCAACACTTCAGCATTTGCCCTCTCCGCTTGACCATTGCTTCTCGGATGAGCAACAGAAGCGAAGCAGACCTTGGCGCCAAGATCTTGGACGTACTGCATGAAGGTGCGACTTGTGAATTGCGTGCCATTGTCGGTGATGATCCTGTTAGGGATCCCGAAGCGGCAAACAATTGACCTGAAGAACTTGACTGTTGACTGTGCTGTCACCTTCCTCACTGGTTCCACTTCCGGCCACTTTGTGAACTTGTCGATTGCAACGTACAAGTACTCAAAGCCCCCGACAGCTCGGGGAAAAGGGCCGAGGATGTCGAGCCCCCAGACCGAAAATGGCCAGGATAAAGGGATCGTCTGGAGAGCTTGAGCTGGCTGGTGTATCTGCTTGGAATGGAACTGGCTGGTGTATCTGCTTGGAATGGAACTGGCACGCTTCACACTTGGTTACTTGTGCAGTTGCATCCTGGAGGGCTGTCGGCCAAAAGAAACCTTGCCGGAATGCTTTGCCGGCAAGTGCTCTTGCGCCAATGTGGTGACCACATATGCCTCCATGTATCTCTGCCAACAGCTTTTTTCCATGTTCCCGGTGAATACACTTCAATTTCACGCTGTTGAGTCTTCTTCTGTACAGTGTGTTGTCGACAAACTGGTACATACTTGACTGCCGGGCTACTCTTTCCGCTTCTTCTTGCTCTTCGGGAAGTTCTCCTGTCTGAAGGAAACGGACAATCTGCTGTGCCCATGTTGGAGCTTGCGGCTCGACAACAAGGACTAAAGGCACATCTGCTGCTGCGGGAACATCCGCTTCAACGGAGAGAACCTGCGGCTCAGCCGGAGCTTGACGTTCCCCGGCAAGCTTGCCGGAGCAAAACTTGTCGGAAGCGTCTGCTTCAACGGAACAAACCCTAAGGCTTGCCGGAGCAGACTGCTCCTCAGCACACTTGGCGTCGATCTTGGGGACCTTCTTGGCGGCGGCTTTGGGGAGCTCTGCCGGAAAATAGTCGCCAAAAATCAACTTCCTCTTCTTGCTCTGTCCAGTTGACGGTGTTACAGATGGTTGAGTCAGCTTGAGCACAAAGATCCCTGGTTCCACAGGTAATTTAAGTGCAGCGCACTTTGACAGGCCATCGGCAATGTCGTTCTAAACTCTTGGAACATGTTCCATCTGTAGGCCATCAAAGTGCTCTTCTAGCTTTCTCACTTCATCAACGTAAGCTTCCATCAACGGACTCTGATAATTCTTGTTAACTTGGCGGACGACAAGCTATGAGTCACCCCTGACAATGAGCTTCTTGATCCCAAGGTCTGCTGCGATCCTGAGACCGGCAAGCAAACCTTCATACTCTGCGGTATTGTCGTTGCTTGCTCCTTGGGAAAGTGCATCTGGACTACGTACTTGAGGTGCTCTCCGGTGGGTGCGACAAGCAGCACGCCCGCATCGGCGCCTTGTAGCGAGAAAGCACCATCAAAGTACATCAGCCACTCTTTGCTTGCTTCCTTGACGGGGATGCTTGTTTCTGGAATTTCTTCATCTTGTGTTGGCATCCATTCTGCTATGAACTCTGCCAGCGCTCTGCTTTGGATAGTTGAAGTGCTCTCAAACTTGAGGCCAAAGCTTGACAGTTCCAGTGCCCACTCGACAATCCTGCCTGTTGCTTCTGGATTTTGCAGTATCCTCTTCAGCGGAAAACGAGTGACGACTGTGATCTCATGTGCTTGAAAGTAATGGCTCAGCTTTCTCGAGGCCATGAGAAGGCCGAAAAGCAATTTCTGCACACCAGAGTACCTTGACCTAGCCCCCTGCAAAAGGGAACTGACAAAGTAAACCGGGCGCTGCACCATTCTTTTTTGCATCTTCTCATGCGCCTGCGCAGATCTATCTTTGTCGGGACCAGAGCTTGCCGGTGAAGTCCCCTGCTTGTCACTGGATGCATCTGCCGTGGTTGCTGGCTCATCATCTGCCTCCCTCTCCACTACTAACGTAGCACTAACTACTTGATTGGTCGCCGCTATATATAGCAGCAACTTCTCTTGTGGCTTAGGTGCGACAAGTGTTGGAGTGGAGGACAGGTATCTCTTTAAGTCCTGTAGTGCGGCCTCCACTTCCGGAGTCCATTTCATTGGACCTGCCTTTTTCAATATTTTGAAAAATGGCAGGGCGCGCTCAGCAGACCTAGAGATAAACCTGCTGAGAGCAGCTATGCAACCGGCAAGTCTTCGTACACCCTTGACGCGCTTTGGTGCTTCCATCTGCTCAATGGCCTTGATCTTGTCGGGATTGGCTTCAATTCCCCGCTGAGATACGAAGAACCCGAGAAGCTTGCCGGAGGGGACTCCAAACACACACTTCTCGGGGTTAAGCTTGAGGCTGATCTTGCGCAGATTTGCAAAGGTTTCATCTAAATCTTGAATCAGAGTCGCCTTGTCCTTGCTCTTGACCACTATGTCGTCCATGTAGGCTTCCACATTTCTGTGCATTTGTGGCTCAACAGCGTAATGGACTACCCTTGCAAATGTTGAACCAGCATTCTTTAAACCTAAAGGCATCCGTACAAAACAGTATGTGCCACATGGGGTAATGAATGCGGTCTTCTCTTCATCCTCTTCTGCCATGAAGATCTGATGGTATCCTGAGTATGCATCAAGAAATGAAAGCAAATCACACCCGGCCGTGGAGTCAACAATCTAGTCGATGCGCGGTAAGGGAAATGGGTCTTTGGGACAAGCTTTATTAACATCAGTAAAGTCGATACAAAGCCTCCATTTCCCGTTTGCCTTGCGCACGACTACAGGGTTGGCCAACCACGTAGGATGGAGCACTCCTCTGACAAGGTCTGCTGCTTCCAATTTCTTGATTTCTTCTGTGATGAATTCTTGGCGCTCCACTGCCTGTTTCCTGACTTTCTGCTTGACGGGCCGTGCATGAGGACAGACGGCATGATGGTGCTCGATTACTTTCCTGGGAACACCGGGGATGTCAGACGGTTGCCACGCAAACACGTCGACGTTCGCCCGCAGGAAAGCAACGAGCGCGCTTTCCTATTTAGGGTCGAGAGTGGCACTGATGGTGAAAGTACCACCAGTGCCGTCCTCCTTGGCGGACACCTTCTTGGTCTCTGGTGGAGCTGGCATTGCCTTCTTACACTTGCCGGTGGAGCTCGATGGTGCGTCCTCGACGGTAGCGCAGCACTCCGAAGAGGTGCACTTGCCGGAGTGGGCATCAGAACTCTTACCGGACTTGGTCTTCTTCTTCGCCCCGGGAGCTTCAACGGCAAGTGGTTTGCGATCCGCTGCGGCTGCTGCTTCCCGATAGATCTTGTCGGCGCAGATAAGGGCATCCTTCTTGTCGCCAG
>NW_025234519.1:0-6991 GCF_018294505.1 Triticum aestivum | reverse complement strand
GGACTAGAATCGGCGGAATATGTGAGTGTTGATGACCGACGCGTAAACGCACCCCGGGGTTCGTCAATAGTGGAAACAACTCCGTGACCCCAAAATAGAGTAATAGTCCAAGAAACGGGCCAGAATCGGCCCAAACTGTGATTGTTGATGACCGACACGTAAGCGCACCTTGGAGTTCGACAATGATGGAAATCGCTTTGGGACCCCAAAACGGTGAGTAATAGTCCATGAAATGGGCCAGAATCGGCCAAAACTAGGAGTGTTGATAACCAACTCGTAAGCACACCTTGGGGTTCAACAACTATGAAAATCGCTTCGGGGCCCCCAAAACGGTGAGTAATAGTCCACGAAACAGGTCAGATTTGGCCAAAACTATGAGTGTTGACGACGGACACATAAACGCACCCCGGGGTTCATTAATCGTGGAAATCGCTCTGGGTCCCCATAACGCTGAGTAATAGTGCACGGAACATATTAGAATCGGCCGAATATGTGAGTGTTGATGACGGACACGTAAACGCACCCCGGGGTTCGTCAATCGTGGAAATGACTCCGATACCCCAAAATAGAGTAAGAGTCCAAGAAACGGGCCAGAATCGACCCAAACTGTGATTGTTGATGACTGACACGTAAGTGCACCTTGGAATTTGACAACCATGGAATTCGCTTTGGGACCCAAAAACGGTGAGTAATAGTCCATGAAACAGGCCAGAATCGGCCAAAACTGCGAGTGTTGTTGACCAACACGTAAGCACATCTTGGGGTTCAACAACTATGGAAATCGCTACGGGACCCCAAAACGGTGAGTAATAGTCCGCGAAACAGGTCAGAATTGGCCAAAACTGTGAGTGTTGATGACGGACACATAAACGCACCCCGGGGTTCATCAATCGTGGAAATCGCTCTGGGTCCCCAAAACGCTGAGTAATAGTGCACGGAACGGACTTGAATCGGCTGAATATGTGAGTGTTGATGACCGATACATAAACGCACCCGGGGGTTAGTCAATCATAGAAATGACTCCGAGACCCAAAATAGAGTAATAGTCCAAGAAACAGGCCAGAATCGGCCCAAACTATGGTTGTTTATAACAGACACGTAAGCGCACCTTGGAGTTCGACAACCATGGAAATCGCTTTGGGACCCCAAAACGGTGAGTTATAGTCCATGAAACGGGCCAGAATCGGCCAAAACTGGGAGTGTTGATGACCAACGCGTAAGCACACCTTGGGGTTCAACAACTATGGAAATCTCTTTGGGACCCCAAAACGGTTAGTAATAGTCCACGAAGCAGGTCAGAATTGGCCAAAACTGTGACTGTTGATGACGGTCACATAAACGCACCCCGGGGTTCATCAATCGTGGAAATCGCTCTGGGTCCCGAAAACGCTGAGTAATAGTGCACGAAACGGACTAGAATCGGCGGAATATGTGAGTGTTGATGACCGACGCGTAAACGCACCCCGGGGTTCGTCAATAGTGGAAACAACTCCGTGACCCCAAAATAGAGTAATAGTCCAAGAAACGGGCCAGAATCGGCCCAAACTGTGATTGTTGATGACCGACACGTAAGCGCACCTTGGAGTTCGACAATGATGGAAATCGCTTTGGGACCCCAAAACGGTGAGTAATAGTCCATGAAACGGGCCAGAATCGGCCAAAACTAGGAGTGTTGATAACCAACTCGTAAGCACACCTTGGGGTTCAACAACTATGAAAATCGCTTCGGGGCCCCCAAAACGGTGAGTAATAGTCCACGAAACAGGTCAGATTTGGCCAAAGCTATGAGTGTTGACGACGGACACATAAACGCACCCCGGGGTTCATTAATCGTGGAAATCGCTCTGGGTCCCCAAAACGCTGAGTAATAGTGCACGGAACGTATTAGAATCGGCCGAATATGTGAGTGTTGATGACCGACACGTAAACGCACCCCGGGGTTCGTCAATCGTGGAAATGACTCCGATACCCCAAAATAGAGTAAGAGTCCAAGAAACGGGCCAGAATCGACCCAAACTGTGATTGTTGATGACTGACACGTAAGTGCACCTTGGAGTTTGACAACCATGGAATTCGCTTTGGGACCCGAAAACGGTGAGTAATAGTCCATGAAACGGGCCAGAATCGGCCAAAACTGCGAGTGTTGTTGACCAACACGTAAGCACATCTTGGGGTTCAACAACTATGGAAATCGCTACGGGACCCCAAAACGGTGAGTAATACTCCGCGAAACAGGTCAGAATTGGCCAAAACTGTGAGTGTTGATGACGGACACATAAACGCACCCCGGGGTTCATCAATCATGGAAATCGCTCTGGGTCCCCAAAACGCTGAGTAATAGTGCACGGAACGGACTTGAATCGGTCGAATATGTGAGTGTTGATGACCGACACGTAAACGCACCCCGGGGTTAGTCAATCATAGAAATGACTCCGAGACCCCAAAATAGAGTAATAGTCCAAGAAACAGGCCACAATCGGCCCAAACTATGGTTGTTTATAACAGACACGTAAGCGCACCTTGGAGTTCGACAACCATGGAAATCGCTTTGGGACCCCAAAACGGTGAGTTATTGTCCATGAAACGGGCCAGAATCGGCCAAAACTGGGAGTGTTGATGACCAACGCGTAAGCACACCTTGGGTTCAACAACTATGGAAATCTCTTTGGGACCCCAAAACGGTTAGTAATAGTGCACGAAGCAGGTCAGAATTGGCCAAAACTGTGACTGTTGATGACGGTCACATAAACGCACCCCGGGGTTCATCAATCGTGGAAATCGCTCTGGGTCCCGAAAACGCTGAGTAATAGTGCACGAAACGGACTAGAATCGGCGGAATATGTGAGTGTTGATGACCGACGCGTAAACGCACCCCGGGATTCGTCAATAGTGGAAACAACTCCGTGACCCCAAAATAGAGTAATAGTCCAAGAAACGGGCCAGAATCGGCCCAAACTGTGATTGTTGATGACCGACACGTAAGCGCACCTTGGAGTTCGACAATGATGAAAATCGCTTTGGGACCCCAAAACGGTGAGTAATAGTCCATGAAACGGGCCAGAATCGGCCAAAACTAGGAGTGTTGATAACCAACTCGTAAGCACACCTTGGGGTTCAACAACTATGAAAATCGCTTCGGGGCCCCCAAAACGGTGAGTAATAGTCCACGAAACAGGTCAGATTTCGCCAAAACTATGAGTGTTGACGACGGACACATAAACGCACCCCGTGGTTCATTAATCGTGGAAATCGCTCTGGGTCCCCAAAACGCTGAGTAATAGTGCACGGAACGTATTAGAATCGGCTGAATATGTGAGTGTTGATGACCGACACGTAAACGCACCCCGGGGTTCGTCAATCGTGGAAATGACTCCGATACCCCAAAATAGAGTAAGAGTCCAAGAAACGGGCCAGAATCGACCCAAACTGTGATTGTTGATGACTGACACGTAAGTGCACCTTGGAGTTTGACAACCATGGAATTCGCTTTGGGACCCGAAAACGGTGAGTAATAGTCCATGAAACGGGCCAGAATCGGCCAAAACTGCGAGTGTTGTTGACCAACACGTAAGCACATCTTGGGGTTCAACAACTATGGAAATCGCTACGGGACCCCAAAACGGTGAGTAATAGTCCGCGAAACAGGTCAGAATTGGCCAAAACTGTGAGTGTTGATGACGGACACATAAACGCACCCCGGGGTTCATCAATCGTGGAAATCGCTCTGGGTCCCCAAAACGCTGAGTAATAGTGCACGGAACGGACTTGAATCGGCCGAATATGTGAGTGTTGATGACCGACACGTAAACGCACCCCGGGGTTAGTCAATCATAGAAATGACTCCGAGACCCCAAAATAGAGTAATAGTCCAAGAAACAGGCCAGAATCGGCCCAAACTGTGATTGTTGATGACCGACATGTAAGCGCACCTTGGAGTTCGACAATGATGGAAATCGCTTTGGGACCCCAAAACGGTGAGTAATAGTCCATGAAACGGGCCAGAATCGGCCAAAACTAGGAGTGTTGATAACCAACTCGTAAGCACACCTTGGGGTTCAACAACTATGAAAATCGCTTCGGGGCCCCCAAAACGGTGAGTAATAGTCCACGAAACAGGTCAGATTTGGCCAAAACTATGAGTGTTGACGACGGACACATAAACGCACCCCGGGGTTCATTAATCGTGGAAATCGCTCTGGGTCCCCAAAACGCTGAGTAATAGTGCACGGAACGTATTAGAATCGGCCGAATATGTGAGTGTTGATGACCGACACGTAAACGCACCCCGGGGTTCGTCAATCGTGGAAATGACTCCGATACCCCAAAATAGAGTAAGAGTCCAAGAAACGGGCCAGAATCGACCCAAACTGTGATTGTTGATGACTGACACGTAAGTGCACCTTGGAGTTTGACAACCATGGAATTCGCTTTGGGACCCGAAAACGGTGAGTAATAGTCCATGAAACGGGCCAGAATCGGCCAAAACTGCGAGTGTTGTTGACCAACACGTAAGCACATCTTGGGGTTCAACAACTATGGAAATCGCTACGGGACCCCAAAACGGTGAGTAATAGTCCGCGAAACAGGTCAGAATTGGCCAAAACTGTGAGTGTTGATGACGGACACATAAACGCACCCCGGGGTTCATCAATCGTGGAAATCGCTCTGGGTCCCCAAAACGCTGAGTAATAGTGCACGGAACGGACTTGAATCGGCCGAATATGTGAGTGTTGATGACCGACATGTAAATGCACCCCGGGGTTAGTCAATCATAGAAATGACTCCGAGACCCCAAAATAGAGTAATAGTCCAAGAAACAGGCCAGAATCGGCCCAAACTATGGTTGTTTATAACAGACACGTAAGCGCACCTTGGAGTTCGACAACCATGGAAATCGCTTTGGGACCCCAAAACGGTGAGTTATAGTCCATGAAACGGGCCAGAATCGGCCAAAACTGGGAGTGTTGATGACCAACACGTAAGCACACCTTGGGGTTCAACAACTATGGAAATCTCTTTGGGACCCCAAAACGGTTAGTAATAGTCCACGAAGCAGGTCAGAATTGGCCAAAACTGTGACTGTTGATGACGGTCACATAAACGCACCCCGGGGTTCATCAATCGTGGAAATCGCTCTGGGTCCCGAAAACGCTGAGTAATAGTGCACGAAACGGACTAGAATCGGCGGAATATGTGAGTGTTGATGACCGACGCGCAAACGCACCCCGGGGTTCGTCAATAGTGGAAACAACTCCGTGACCCCAAAATAGAGTAATAGTCCAAGAAACGGGCCAGAATCGGCCCAAACTGTGATTGTTGATGACCGACACGTAAGCGCACCTTGGAGTTCGACAATGATGGAAATCGCTTTGGGACCCCAAAACGGTGAGTAATAGTCCATGAAACGGGCCAGAATCGGCCAAAACTAGGAGTGTTGATAACCAACTCGTAAGCACACCTTGGGGTTCAACAACTATGAAAATCGCTTCGGGGCCCCCAAAACGGTGAGTAATAGTCCACGAAACAGGTCAGATTTGGCCAAAACTATGAGTGTTGACGACGGACACATAAACGCACCCCAGGGTTCATTAATCGTGGAAATCGCTCTGGGTCCCCAAAACGCTGAGTAATAGTGCACGGAACGTATTAGAATCGGCGGAATATGTGAGTGTTGATGACCGACGCGCAAACGCACCCCGGGGTTCGTCAATAGTGGAAACAACTCCGTGACCCCAAAATAGAGTAAGAGTCCAAGAAACGGGCCAGAATCGACCCAAACTGTGATTGTTGATGACTGACACGTAAGTGCACCTTGGAGTTTGACAACCATGGAATTCGCTTTGGGACCCGAAAACGGTGAGTAATAGTCCATGAAACGGGCCAGAATCGGCCAAAACTGCGAGTGTTGTTGACCAACACGTAAGCACATCTTGGGGTTCAACAACTATGGAAATCGCTACGGGACCCCAAAACGGTGAGTAATAGTCCGCGAAACAGGTCAGAATTGGCCAAAACTGTGAGTGTTGATGACGGACACATAAACGCACCCCGGGGTTCATCAATCGTGGAAATCGCTCTGGGTCCCCAAAACGCTGAGTAATAGTGCACGGAACGGACTTGAATCGGCCGAATATGTGAGTGTTGATGACCGACACGTAAATGCACCCCGGGGTTAGTCAATCATAGAAATGACTCCGAGACCCCAAAATAGAGTAATAGTCCAAGAAACAGGCCAGAATCGGCCCAAACTATGGTTGTTTATAACAGACACGTAAGCGCACCTTGGAGTTCGACAACCATGGAAATCGCTTTGGGACCCCAAAACGGTGAGTTATAGTCCATGAAACGGGCCAGAATCGGCCAAAACTGGGAGTGTTGATGACCAACACGTAAGCACACCTTGGGGTTCAACAACTATGGAAATCTCTTTGGGACCCCAAAACGGTTAGTAATAGTCCACGAAGCAGGTCAGAATTGGCCAAAACTGTGACTGTTGATGACGGTCACATAAACGTACCCCGGGGTTCATCAATCGTGGAAATCGCTCTGGGTCCCGAAAACGCTGAGTAATAGTGCACGAAACGGACTAGAATCGGCGGAATATGTGAGTGTTGATGACCGACGCGCAAACGCACCCCGGGGTTCGTCAATAGTGGAAACAACTCCGTGACCCCAAAATAGAGTAATAGTCCAAGAAACGGGCCAGAATCGGCCCAAACTGTGATTGTTGATGACCGACACGTAAGCGCACCTTGGAGTTCGACAATGATGGAAATCGCTTTGGGACCCCAAAACGGTGAGTAATAGTCCATGAAACGGGCCAGAATCGGCCAAAACTAGGAGTGTTGATAACCAACTCGTAAGCACACCTTGGGGTTCAACAACTATGAAAATCGCTTCGGGGCCCCCAAAACGGTGAGTAATAGTCCACGAAACAGGTCAGATTTGGCCAAAACTATGAGTGTTGACGACGGACACATAAACGCACCCC
>NW_025234518.1:6365-6992 GCF_018294505.1 Triticum aestivum | reverse complement strand
GCCAGAATCGGCCAAAAGTGCGAGTATTGATGACCGGCACGTAAGTACACCTTGGGGTTCAACAACTATGGAAATCGCTATGGGGCCCCAAAACGGTGAGTAATAGTCCACGAAATGGGTCAGAATCGACAAAAAACGAGAGTGTTGATGACCAACACAATGACGCACCCCGGGGTTCGTCAATCGTCGAAATTACTCCGGGACCCCAAAATAGTGAGTAATAGTCCATGAAACGGGCCAGAATCGGCCAAAACTGCGATTGTTGATGACCGACACGTAAGTGCACCTTGGGGTTCAATAACTATGGAAATCACTACGGGACCCCAAAACGGTGAGTAATAGACCACTAAACGGGTCACAATCGACCAAAAACGCGAGTGTTGATGACCGACACGTAGACGCACCCCGGGGTTCGTCAATCGTGGAATTCACATCGAGACCCCAAAACTGAGTAATAGTCCAAGAAACGGATCAGAATCGGCCCACACTGCGAGTCCGGACGACCAAACACGTAAGCACTCCTTGGGATTCGACAACCATGGAAATCGCTCTGGGTCTCCAAAATGGTGATTAATAGTCCATGAAACAGGTCAGAATCACCAAAAACCGCGAGTGTTGATGACCGAC
>NW_025234518.1:603-2095 GCF_018294505.1 Triticum aestivum | reverse complement strand
GTTCAACAACTATGGAAATCGCTATGGGGCCCCAAAACGGTGAGTAATAGTCCACGAAATGGGTCAGAATCGACAAAAAACGGGAGTGTTGATGACCGACACAATGACGCACCCCGGGGTTCGTCAATCGTCGAAATTACTCCGGGACCCCAAAATATTGAGTAATAGTCCATGAAACGGGCCAGAATCGGCCAAAACTGCGATTGTTGATGACCGACACGTAAGTGCACCTTGGGGTTCAACAACTATGGAAATCACTACGGGACCCCAAAACGGTGAGTAATAGACCACGAAATGGGTCACAATTGACCAAAAACGCGAGTGTTGATGACCGACACGTAGATGCACCCCGGGGTTCGTCAATCGTGGAATTCACTTCGAGACCCCAAAACTGAGTAATAGTCCAAGAAACGGATTAGAATCGGCCCACACTTCGAGTCCGGACGACCAACACGTAAGCACTCCTTGGGATTCGACAACCATGGAAATCGCTCTAGGACTCCAAAATGGTGATTAATAGTCCATGAAACAGGTCAGAATCACCAAAAACCGCGAGTGTTGATGACCGACACATATATGCACCCCGGGGTTCGTCAATCGTGGAAATCACTCCGGGACCCCAAACAGTGAGTAATAGTCCATGAAACGGGCCAGAATCGGCCAAAAGTGCGAGTATTGATGACCGGCACGTAAGTGCACCTTGGGGTTCAACAACTATGGAAATCGCTATGGGGCCCCAAAACGGTGAGTAATAGTCCACGAAATGGGTCAGAATCGACAAAAAACGAGAGTGTTGATGACCGACACAATGACGCACCCCGGGGTTCGTCAATCGTCGAAATTACTCCGGGACCCCAAAATAGTGAGTAATAGTCCATGAAACGGGCCAGAATCGGCCAAAACTGCGATTGTTGATGACCGACACATAAGTGCACCTTGGGGTTCAATAACTATGGAAATCACTACGGGACCCCAAAACGGTGAGTAATAGACCACGAAACGGGTCACAATCGACCAAAAACACGAGTGTTGATGACCGACACGTAGACGCACCCCGGGGTTCGTCAATCGTGGAATTCACATCGAGACCCCAAAACTGAGTAATAGTCCAAGAAACGAATCAGAATCGGCCCACACTGCGAGTCCGGACGACCAACACGTAAGCACTCCTTGGGATTCGACAACCATGGAAATCTCTCTGGGACTCCAAAATGGTGATTAATAGTCCATGAAACAGGTCAGAATCACAAAAAACCGCGAGTGTTGATGACCGACACATATATGCACCCCGGGGTTCGTCAATCGTGGAAATCACTTCGGGACCCCAAACAGTGAGTAATAGTCCATGAAACGGTCCAGAATCGCCCAAAAGTGCGAGTATTGATGACCGGCACGTAAGTGCACCTTGGTGTTCAACAACTATGGAAATCTCTATGGGGCCCCAAAACGGTGAGTAATAGTCCACGAAATGGGTCAGAATCGACAAAAAACG
>NW_025234518.1:0-518 GCF_018294505.1 Triticum aestivum | reverse complement strand
TGGGGCCCCAATACGGTGAGTAATAGTCCACGAAATGGGTCAGAATCGACAAAAAACGAGAGTGTTGATGACCGACACAATGACGCACCCCGGGGTTCGTCAATCGTCGAAATTACTCCGGGACCCCAAAATATTGAGTAATAGTCCATGAAACGGGCCAGAATCGGCCAAAACTGCGATTGTTGATGACCGACACGTAAGTGCACCTTGGGGTTCAACAACTATGGAAATCACTACGGGACCCCAAAACGGTGAGTAATAGACCACGAAACGGGTCACAATTGACCAAAAACGCGAGTGTTGATGACCGACACGTAGATGCACCCCGGGGTTCGTCAATCGTGGAATTCACTTCGAGACCCCAAAACCGAGTAATAGTCCAAGAAACGGTTCAGAATCATCCAAAACTACGAGTCTTGACAACGAACACGTAAGCACTCCTTGGGATTCGACAACCATGGAAATCGCTCTGGGACACCCAAACAATAATTAATAGTCCACGAAATGGGTCAGAATCG
>NW_025234517.1:6341-6992 GCF_018294505.1 Triticum aestivum | reverse complement strand
AAACGAGTTCCATAATGAAAGAAAAAAAACCTCGCCGAACACATGAATTGGTACACCTATTTACAACATGAGGGTTTGCGCGGGTGTTGGGGGGGGGGGGGCATTGGCCCCCTTAGCCCCAATGAAGTTCCACTGAGATCAATGTTGGTGCCGTCCTGATAACAAAAAAAAAATAGAGAAGAAATCACCCCCTTCTCCCCAATCATTTGTACTGAACACATATTTTCAGAACAAAATTCATGAGCGGCATGTTGTGCTATCACATCAAAATTGCTAGCCATCAAGGATAACTATGAGCGTGCGATGGTTCTAAAATCGGCGATGCATGACCAAAACAGCTAAAATCGAAGCGCGGCGGGATAACAAAAACATATGAAAATAATAATTGTTTAGCATGCACTAAGACCAAGGACGGCGCAGAGGCGGCAAAAATTGCTCAATACCTGGATCTACGAGCAACACTGATACCCCCCCCCACCCACCCCGACCGATGTTTGACTGATTGCGAGACCGGCGAGAGTCTCCGCCGACCTCCTGTCCATACCACCCCTCTCCTACCTACCGTCATTCCCGGGCAACACGAATCCCTCACTACTAGGAAAATGGCTATAGATGGGATTGACACTAATGGCGCACCAGAAAAATGGTGCG
>NW_025234517.1:5307-6331 GCF_018294505.1 Triticum aestivum | reverse complement strand
GAGACCGGCGAGAGTCTCCACCGACCTCCTGTCCATACCACCCCTCTCCTACCTACCGTCATTCCCGGGCAACACGAATCCCTCACTACTAGGAAAATGGCTATAGATGGGATTGACACTAATGGCGCACCAGAAAAATGGTGCGCCATTAGTATATACTAATGGCGCACCACAATCTGATGCGCCATTAGAGTTTAAACAACTAATGGCGCACCATGCTACGGGTGCGCCATTAGTATCAATTTTTTTTTAACTAGTGCGCCTGTCCAAACATACTAATGGCGCATCCCGGCAAAGTGCGCCATTAGTAGTTGTAACTACTAATGGCGCACTAGGCAGCAGGTGCGCCATTAGTATAGAATTTTTTTTTGAACTAGTGCGCCTATCCAAACATACTAATGGCGCATCCTGCCCAAGTGCGCCATTAGTAGTTGTAACTACTAATGGCGCACCAGGCAGTGGGTGCGCCATTAGTATAGGATTTTTTTTTGAACTAGTGCGTCTATCCAAACATACTAATGGCGCATCCTGCCCAAGTGCGCCATTAGTAGTTGTAAGTACTAATGGCGCACCATGCAAGAGGTGCGCCATTAGTAAGTGGGCAGCAACAAGATATTTGGGACAGCCTCTCCTATCCACACACTCACTTTCTCCCCACTTCATTCTCTCCACCTCCTCCTTGTCTCGGGTGCCTCCTCTTTTTCACCTCATTTCCACCATAGATTCATTCAAATTAAGTGGTTAAATTACCTTGTTTTAATAGGTAAGTAAGGGGGGAAGCTATATTTAGGTTGTTCTCCTTACAACAATGTGCACATGCACTTTTTACGGCCTAGCTAGATCTATGTATGTTCGTGGTGTTGCATATGTTTGTGGTGTTGCATATGTGTTTGTGTTTGGAGGTGTACCGGTATTTGATATGCGATAGTTGCCAATATTTTGCCGGAATGTTGATTCATTTCCGTTTCGGCGAGAATTTTGGCATTAAGCATTCTTTTTGGTCCTATTTTTAGGGAAGGTCATG
>NW_025234517.1:0-777 GCF_018294505.1 Triticum aestivum | reverse complement strand
ATATTTAAACACAAATAAGTATCAAACAACTTTTTAAATGCTAAAAAAAATTTGTGGAGCCCACCTCGATCCCCCTCCATCTCGACCGCTATCCCACCTCGCCAGATCCGGTCCCCCTCGGCGCCGAGCACCCCCCAAGTCCACCGGCCGCCGCCGCCGACCCACCGCACCCTCGATTCCCCTACCCAACCGCCGCCGCCGACCCCCCGCACCCCGCGCACCGTCTTATAAAAAAAATAAGTATCAAACAGCTTTTTAAATGCTACTGTCTTATAAAAAAATATTACTATTATTATTTAAACAAGTTTGAACATATTTAAACATAAATAAGTATCAAACAGCTTTTTAAATGATAAAAAAAATTTGTGGAGCCTGGAGTCGAACCCAGGACCTCCTGGTGTGAGAACTGGCTACTGTCCAGTCGAGCTAGTAGAGTGGGCTTGACGTGGATAGGTTCGGGTAGTACATAACCTTTTGGCTCGAGTTGAAATAAAAAAAAGTACTAATGGCGCACCACGGTGAGGTGCGCCATTAGTATGGACATACTAATGGCGCACCACGGTGAGGTGCGCCATTAGTATTGTGGCCCGATCCCCCTTCGCCCGATCCCCCCTTCGCCCGATCCCCCCTTCCCTCTCCCCCTCGCCAGTTCTCTCCCTCTCGATCCACCGCCACCGCCGCCGCTGCCCTCGCCCTCGCCCTCGCCCTCGCCCTCTCCCTCCCTCGCCCTCTCCTCACCGCCCGGACGCCGCCCGGACGCCGCGCCGACGCCGCCTC
>NW_025234516.1:0-6993 GCF_018294505.1 Triticum aestivum | reverse complement strand
TTCGTCCCCGATCCAGAGCCTGGACATCCGCCCTGTGTCCACCGACATCCGGTGCCCCGGACATCCAGCAGCTGGCCCGGACATCCGGCCCCTGGAAGCAGCAACTCCATCCCCCACGCCCATTTCCGCATACTTTACCCAATTTTGCCTTGGTGCCCACGCCCCTTCCGCATACCCACAACACCTTCCACAAACACCACCACCGCTCACCGCTACCTCCTATGTCGATTTTGACACGTTTTGGTCTTTGAGATTTTGAGTTGTGGTTCCCATGTCCTATTGTGTTTCGGCTATATAGGTTCGATTCGACGTCACCATCACCCCCGCTCACCTCCATCGACTACTCAACATTGCAAAGGACGGTAACTCCGACAACATCTTTGTCATGACTTGCAATTGCATCGATACCCCACATGGCCTTACTTTTGCGTAGCTTACCCATCAAGACTAGTCATTGAGTATTGCCGGCAACGTGACTTGTGCACATTAGTGATCATACTCCATAGCATACATACCATACCACCGTGGTGCATATCTTGGAATCAACTTGTGTGTCACAAAGTTGTCATAGCATACGCAATTGCTATCTTGGTTCGTGAAGTTTTGCATGAGAAAAGAGCTCAAAAGTGAAAGAGCCACCCAAGATTTTAAGCAAAGAGAAAAGATAAGCAACGAGCTTATAAGCAAGTACCATAGCATCATACTACATTAAGATTGTCATATAAGATCATCTTGGATCATAGCACCGAAATACCATACATATGGCATACTTGGGATAGAGATCGTTGCATTTTTGCCTAGTAGGTTGTGCACAAGCTCCGTATCCGCCTATTGTGCAATCGTGCTAGCGTCTCTCTAGTATTGTGCAACAAGAGCATTTTCATGGATTCCAAATTTTGGCTCACTTTTGGTTTGCACAATCCCATTTATCTATTTGCGTGTGTATTTCCGTGTACCCCTACTTGCTTGGTCTACTTGTTGCATTTGCAAATTTGTGAATCTTTTCCAACATTATTGAATCTCGCTTTCAATTGCATCAAATTTTGTGCCACCATCCTAACCAAGTTCCACCATAAGCTTTTACTTGTGCAGGTGTGAGAACCAACAAGAATTGGTACCAATAGTGCTATTTCATTGTCCACATTTGAGTGGACTTGATTCATCATCAACATCGGTCAAAGGTACATTGGTATAAGTTCTCCTTCTACCACTCACATTTTGCTTGAAATGATGGATAGGCCAAGTACTTCTACCAACCCACTCTTCATCGAGCAAGACGACGACATGTCATCATACATCACCAAGAGCCACCTCTTTGGTGCACAACGAGCGTTGCATCAAGAGCAACAAGCAATGAACCACCGCATTGACAACCTCACCACCGACTTGCGACTCTCCGAGCAACGTACAAGAGACTACTTCGACAACAAGCTCGATGCGCACAGGCAAGAGAACGATGCAAGAATGGACGAGATCCGCGCCTTGTTGGTGAACCGGCCTCCTTCTACATTGTCATACTCAAGACGGAGCCACTCAAGTCGACACTCCGACGACTCCTTCTCCGGCTCAAGTACACCATCATCGAACACTCTTTGACGAGCCGTGCGTCAAGACCGTCATGCATCTTGCAACCCGCTACACGTCAAGCACTCACAAGAGCAAGTCGATGAGCAAGTCCCTCATCCTCAATCAAACCAAGTCGCTTTTGCTCAAGCTCAAGAACGACAACGTCTTCGTCGCCAAGAAGAAGAAGAACGAGTGTGTCTACACCAAGAGCAACAAGACACCGAGGCTCAACGTCTTCAACAACAACAACGAGAAGCACAAGCTCTTGAGGCGGAACGTGCCCTTCAAGAATCAAGTCGAGCCATCGCCAACCGCAATCGCGTAAGGCGCAATCAAGAGGAATCCCTTAGAGAAGAAATCCAAGAGAGGAACTACCATCCGCGTGTCCAACGTCAAGCTCCACAAGCTCCTTCACAAGCTCGTCAAGCTCCACCTCAACCTCAAGTTCAACAAGAGCAAGTTGATCATGGACTTCCTCCACGCCAAGAGCAACATGAGGATGAGTACCCTCCACGTCAAGGGCGTCATCATCACCATCGCCAACAACACAATGAAGAGCAACACTATGGCAAGCTCAAATTCACAATGCCCAAGTTCAATGGAAGCAATGATCCCGAACAATACCTCTCATGGGCATTGAAGGTCGACAAAATCTTTCGTTTGCACAACTATGAGGAAGAGAAGAAGATCGCTATGGCATCACTAGAGTTCCAAGACTATGTGCTTATATGGTGGGAACAAGTCCTTGAGCGCCGACAAGCAAGAGGTGAACCTCCAATCACCACTTGGGCTCAAATGAAGGATGTCATGCGAGCATGTTTTGTACCAACCAACTACAATCGTGATCTCTTCAAGAAGCTACAACTCCTCAAGCAAGGAACAAAGAGTGTTGAAGAATACTACAAGGAAATGGAGATTGCCATGATTCGAGCCAATGTCACGGAGGATGATGAGCAAACAATAGCACGATTCTTGAATGGATTCACTCATCCCATCAAGAAGATCGCCGACTTCCAACCCTACTCCAACCTCATTGAGCTCGTGCATCAAGCTACAAAGGCGGAACGTCAAGTGCAAGATGACTTCAAGTACGCCAAGTACTCATCCAAGACCTACGGCTTCTCTAACAACCAAGCTTCAACAACTCCTCCAACATCTACTTCAACCAAACCTTCTCCAAGCAACGACGACAAGTCAAGTTACAAGAAAACTTCGGCAAGTTCAAGTCGTCTTCCTCCTACTACAAGAAACTTCAAGTCGCGTGCTTCGTCATCTACTCCGACCGATGAGACCGTCAAGACAAGCTCCTTCAAGTGTTTCACTTGCGGCGGCCGAGGCCACAAGTCCTATGAATGCACAAACAAGCGCACCATGATCCTCAACGACGATGGCACATATGACTCCATGAGTGATGAGGAGATGGAAGCTTTGAGAAAGTGGCCATGCACCGGCGCCTGAACGAGGATGAAGATGATCAAGTCTTTTCTGATGAGGATACGAGCCCCGCTCTTGTTGTCTCCAAGGTCTTGACTCTTTAACATCAACAAGAAGAAGACCAAAGATGCCACATCTTCCACACTAAGGCCGGCATCAATGGACGATCCGTCAAGGTCATCATCGATGGAGGTCGTTGCCACAACTTGGCAAGTGAAGAACTATGCTCCAAGCTTCAATTGGTCAAGAAAAAGCACCCGCACCCCTACAAGGTTCAATGGCTAAGTGACTCCGGCACTATACGAGTTGAGCATACGGTCCAAGTATCCTTCAAAATTGGTGCATATGAGGACACTTTGGAGTGTGATGTGGTCCCAATGACCGTTTGCCACCTCCTTCTTGGTCGACCATGGCAATTCGACCGTGGTGTCTTCCACAACGGGCGTACCAACCACTATAGTTTCAAGATGAAAGGGAAGGAATATGTGCTACGACCTATGTCTCCTAGTCAAGTGATAGCCGACAAGCAAGCCACCCACCATAGAGAGAAGAGTGAAAAAGAGATCCACCAAAAAGTGAGTGAGAGCCACAAGCCAAACTTGAGCGCCTCTTCGCCTAGAGAGAAAAACCTCATACTATTTGCCACAAAAAGTGAGATGAGAGAAGTGTGTGAGAACCCATCGAGTGTGAGACACTTTGTCCTTGTGTGCAAGGATGGAGAACCAAAAACTAACACCTCTCACGAGCTACCTTTAGTGTTTCAATCTCTTTTGCAGGAATTTCAAGATGTTTTCCCCGATGAGCTACCTCCGGGTCTACCTCCTCTACGAGGCATTAAGCATCAAATCGACCTCATCCCCAGAGCACCACTTCCAAACAAAGCTCCATACTGTGTCAATCCTGAAGAAACCAAGGAGATTCAACGGCAAGTACAACAACTAATCGACAATGGTCATGTACGTGAAAGCTTAAGCCCTTGTGCTGGTCTGGTTATACTTGTGCCTAAGCCCGATGGAACTTTCCGCTTGTGTTCTGATTGTAGACCTATAAATGCTATTACCATCCGCTATAGGCATCCCATTCCTCACTTAGATGATATGCTTGATGAACTTAGTGGAGCCAACTTTTTCTCAAAAATTGATCTTAAAAGTGGCTATAACCAAATCCGCATTCAAGAGGGTGATGAATGGAAAACTGCTTTCAAAACCAAATTTGGCTTATATCAGTAGTTAGTTATGCCTATGGGTTTATCGGAGGCTCCCGATACTTTCGTGCGTCTCATGCATTATGTTCTTCGCCCTTATATTGGAGTCTGTGTTGTGGTTTACTTCGATGATATTCTTGTGTTTAGCAAAACCATGAAAGAACATCTTAATCATGTTAGGGCTGTTTTACGAACCCTTCGCAATGAAAGCCTTTATGCAAACATGAAAAAGTGCACATTTGGTGTTGACAAAGTGGTTTTCTTGGGTTTCGTTGTATCTTCCAAGGGTGTCCATGTTGATGAAACTAAAATTGAAGCAATTAAAACTTGGCCCCAACCCACCAATTTGCAACAAGTGCGTAGTTTTCTTGGTCTTGCAAGTTTTTATCGTCGCTTTGTGAAATATTTTAGCACAATTGCCGCTCCTTTGCATGCTTTGAGTAAGAAGAACGCTCCTTTTGTTTGGGGATCTTTGCAATCCACCGATTTTGATGAGCTCAAGTCTTTGCTTACTCATGCTCCCATTCTTGCTTTGCCCAACTTGGACAAAACTTTTGAGGTTCATTGTGATGCAAGTGGTACCGGAATTGGTGGAGTTTTGATGCAAGAAAAACGAGCCATTGCATATTTTAGTGAAAAACTCTCCGGTGCTCAACTTAACTATCCCATCTATGACAAAGAATTGTATGCTTTAGTGCGTGTACTACATGTTTGGGAACATTATCTTAGACCTCATGAGTTTGTCATCCATACCGATCATGAAATGCTTAAGTACTTAAAAGGTCAAACTAAGATAAACAAGCGTCATGCCAAATGGAGTGAATTTATTGAATCTTTTACCTATGTTATCAAGTACATTAAGGGTAAGCAAAATGTAGTTGCCGATGCACTTTCACGCATATGCACGCTTGTGACTAAACTTGAGTTGAATGTTATTGGTTTTGAGCACATAAAAGACTTGTATGCTAATGATCCAACTTTTGCTATTCCTTATGCTAAGTGTTTGACGCATGCTTCTTGGGAAAAATATTACATCAAGGATGGTTATCTTATGAGAGCTAACAAACTATGCATTCCCGAGTCTTCCCTTCGTTTGCTACTTTTACAAGAGGCTCATGGAGGCGGACTCATGGGACACTTTGGACGAGATAAGACATTTGGCACGCTCTCCAAGAACTACTTTTGGCCCAAGATGTTTCGAGACATCTCACGCTTCACCACCCGATGCTCTACATGTCGCAAAGCTAAGTCTAAAGCTCAATCCCATGGTCTTTACATGCCTCTTCCTATTCCTTATCAACCTTGGGAAGACATTAGAATGGATTTTGTACTTGGTTTGCCTAGAACTCAAAATGGCAAGGATTCCGTGTTTGTTGTTGTGGACCGATTATCTAAGATGGCACATTTCATCCCTTGCAACAAGATAGACGATGCTTCAAATGTTGCAAATCTCTTTTGTAGGGAAATCTTGCGCCTCCATGGAGTACCAAAGACAATCGTCTCCGACCACGACGTCAAGTTCTTGAGTTACTTTTGGAAGACCCTATGCGCCAAGCTCGGAATCAAGCTCTTGTTCTCATCCGCATACCATCCTCAAACCGACGGCCAAACGGAGGTGACGAACCGTACACTATCCACTCTACTTCGCGTGTTGATCAAGAAGAACATCAAGGAGTGGGAGGAGTGTCTACCCATCGCCGAGTACGCCTACAACCGTGCAAGACATTTGACGACCGGCAAGTCTCCTTTCGAGGTCATCTACGGCTTCAACCCGTTGTCCCCATTGGACATTCTACCTCTTCCTCTACAAGAGCGCACCAACCTCGACGCAAGTGCCCATGCAAGCTACATCAAGAAGATGCATGAAGATACAAGACACACCATCGAGCGCCAAGTACAATGACTCGCGACCAAGCTCAATGTCAACAAGCATCCCATGATATTCAACATTGGAGACCTCGTGTGGCTACACCTTCGCAAGGACCGCTTCCCCAACGAACGCAAGTCCAAGCTTCTCCCTCGAGCCGACGGACCCTTCAAAGTGCTAGCATGCTACAACAACAACGCTTACAAGATCGATCTCCCACGTGACAAGTACAACATGAGCGACATCTTCAACGTCTCCGATCTCTCCCCATACCATGGTGATGAGGATTTCGATCCGAGGTCGGATCTTTCCCAAGGGAGGGGAGATGATGCAGAGCATCCTTCGGTCATCCCCATGGACCTTCCATCGCCTCACCAAGCCCCAAGAGGACCCATGACTAGAGCATGTGCTAGAGCTCTCGAGACCGAGGTGACTTCTCTCCTTAATGATATCTCATATGATCCTCTCGAGACATGGCTACTACCTCAATCCGAAATGTTGTGCATGATTAGGTACCAAGAGGACCCTCCCGAGGATGCACGTGAAGATGGTCAAGACCCCAAGTCCGTGGAGGAAGAGAACCCATGGAAGAAGGCAAGGACAGCCTCCAGGCACCGGACATCCGGCCAGGACCCCGGACATCCGGCCCCTGGAGATCCACAAGGCCAGGCATTTGCAGTAGAAGCTACAGGGACCGGACATCCAGCGTCCGGCCCGGACATCCGGCCCCCACCGGAAATCCGGCCTAAATCCCGGACATCTGGCACTCGTGTCCAGGGAGCACAGAAGCTTGCCCCGACAGCCCCGACATCCGGTGATCGCCCCGGACATCCGGCGCCTCCCGAAGCCGCGGACATCCGGCCCCTCCGAGCGGACATCTGGTGTCGCCCCTCAAGTGCACAGAAGAGTCAACTCCACTGGC
>NW_025234515.1:0-6993 GCF_018294505.1 Triticum aestivum | reverse complement strand
CCCCCCCCCCCACACACACACACACACACCCTTGCAAAATCATGTTGACTGGTATCGAGCCATCGGTGCATCACTTATACCAAATTGTGAGATTTCTAAGTTAATGTATGAAACTGAATAGTGATGACAACTTTCGGTGTACTTTACTCAATTATTTTGTCGAGTGATTAGTTTCAGTAAATCCAGAACTAATAATTTTATGTCTTGGACTGTATTCGAGACGGGCAAGTGTGTAAGTAAGGCAGGTTACCAAGGGTAATTGTACTGATATACTTGAAAGAGAAACAAACCCAGTGTGAATAGTGTGGTTTTTTGCTTTTGACTTTTTGACGCTATCTTGCTGAATTTGTATTTTTTTCTCTCTATATATATTTCAAATTTGGTTTGAAATATTTTAGGTGTTGTGCACACATGTCTGGTGAAACGTCTAAATTTGATATTTTTTTTACACATCTTGTGTACATACATGGCCCTTGAAGATGCCTTAGATCTTCCACAGTATTTGCCGACAGAGATGGGTCACCATCTAGTGTTTGATTGCAATCAATAGGAGACAGCAGCATAGTATGTGTTGAGTATATGTGTTATGTGTATATTGTGTATTGGGCCCGGCCCGTCTCCTAGTTCTTTGTATAGTTGAGGTCAGCGGTCTATTTTTGTACATCATATATATACATGCATAGACACGAGAGCAATATATCGTGCAATCATACATAGTATCAGTTTTTTAGGTTTTCTTCTCACTTCCGCCGCCGCCGCCGCTCCCAGCCGCCGCCGCTCGCGTGCCCGATCGCCTCCCTGAGCCGCTGCCGAGTCCTTCCACTCCCCAGCGCTCCTTCGCATCGCACGCCCGCCTGCAGCGCTTCTCCCGCTCGCCCGCAGTCGTCCGCATCCAGGAGCCATGACTCACGTGCATGCACATGCAGACACATGCATGGGTGCACGTTCTGTACAAGGACGCGTTACACGGGCTGGAGTGCATCACCGCTCGTCCGCGTCTTCTCAATTTTGCTCATCGCGCGTCTCGGCAGATCACCCGATGCACGTCTCCGCAAGATTAAGTGAAGACCAACGTCAAGCTTACATGCCTCTGCCGGGAGGCCCGTCCGCCGCCGCCTCTGCCGGCCCCACGCCGGTGCTCGCGGACCCGCCAGCCCGTCCCGACTTGCCGCACGGCTCGGCTTCGCTGCCCCCGCTGGTGTACGTCGTCGCCCCACCGCCGGCGCTCTCCGGTCCGTCCGTCGTCGCCCCGCCGCCGGCGCCGCCTCCGCCCGTCGACCCTTTGCTGTTGCGCGGGGCATTCGACGCGCCCGTGTACGGGGCTCCCAGGTACTGGTGGAGGTCGTCTGTAGGCCAGCACTCGCCCGCTGGGCAGCAGCCAGACGGCGCCCAGCACCTGCAGCATCTGTCAGCGGGCCAGCAGGTTTTTCCGGCGGGCCATCCGGCCTACCCGGCACCGCAGTCGCAGCCAGGCCTGCCTCCCATACCGTCTGGAGAGTACCCGCTGCCGCTGCCGAGTGGTGGCTACGGCCTCCCCATGGCGTCTTCGTTCCCCTCGCCGGCCCTGCCGCCGGCGCCCTAGGACCCAGTGCTCCTTCCCGCACTGCATGCCGCTCCTACGCTGAACAATTACACCAGAGGTGATGATTGGTACATGGACACCGGGGCTACGGCTCACATGTTTGCTCATCCTGATAATCTTACCTCCTTCACTCCCGTCACCACCGACCGCCGCATCATTGTCGGCGACGGTTCCACACTCCCCATCACACATGTCGGGCACACTTCTTTTCCTTCTAATTTCATGCCTATTACTTTGTCTAACATACTTGTGTTGTTGCGCGTAATAAGCCGCGACGACGCTCCAGGCGCGGCTGGTGCGTGTATGGGCGCGCACCGGACGTGTCGGGCGCGTCGGGTCCGCGGTGTGTGCGTGCATAGGTGTGCGTGTGTGTGTGCGTGAGCCAGCGCGTGTGTGCGCGGGGCCACACCGGGTTGTTAGCGAGCGATCAGGATGGGTAGACCGCGTCGGGCGCGCTGGGAGGCCGTGGCGATCGCGTTCGGGCGCGGTGCGTGGACGCGGCCAGAGCGCGGAGGACGTGGGGGAGTGGGTGAGCAAGTGGGTGCATGGCGAGGCCGTGCAGGCCGGTGCTCGCGGGTATAAAACCCTGGTTCCTCTTTGTAGCTCGCTGACATGATCGAGTTCGTGCTCGAGGTAAGGGAAAAGCGTATGTGCGCTGGAAAAATCCCCGTGTTCACTGTTGTCTGAACTTCTCTGAATCCTTTCTTCCTCCTCTCTGGTGACTGAGCCATGACAACAGCGAGCAAGCAGAGTGAGAGGGCGAGGAGAGCAGCGGCGAGGAGTTGGCGGTTCCAACAATTGGCATCAGAACCACGTTGCGATCAGGGCGCACCGGCGATGTCCATCGTACCGTACGGTGGTGGTTCGGGCGGCGCGGTGGCGCATCCAGTGCCCGTGCTCAGGGGCGACAACTACACCACCTGGGCCATCAAGGTGGAGGCGGACCTCGATGCCGCGGGGCTGTGGGAGGCAGTGGTGCCGGCGGAGGACGCGGCGTCGACGGTGATCGCCAAGAAAGACAAGCCGGCGAGGGCCTATCTGCTCCGAGCGCTCGCCGACGACCTTCTGTTGCAGGTGGCTGGGAAGAGGACGACGGCGGAGATATGGGCGAGCTTGAAGGCCAGGTTTGTGGGCGTGGATCGCGTGCGCGCGGCGCGGCTCGGCACGCTCCGGGGAGAATTCGAGCTCCTGCGCATGGCGGAGTCCGAGTCTCTGGACGCCTTCACCGGGAGGCTCGGTGGCATGGCGGCGCGCTACGCGGCCCTGGGCGCAACACTGGAGGATGCGGCGCTCGTCAAGAAGTTGCTTGACTCGGTGCCGAACCGGCTGTACGCGGCGGTGGCCGGCATTGAACAATTCTACGACGTCGGCACGATGCTGTTCGAGGATGCGTTGGGGCGGCTGAAGGCTTTTGACGAGCGGCTGCGGCGACGCGATCAGGGAGGCGGCGAGCGAGCTGACGGCGAGCTGCTGTACACGGCGGCACAATGGAGGGCGCGGGAGCGGCGCCACGGCGAGGCTCAGGACGACGACGAGGGGGCGCGCAGCGTGGCATCGGGCTTCGGCGGCAACAAACGAGGCCGGTGCTACAAGTGTGGGGAGCGGGGTCACTTCAAACGTGACTGCCCGCAGTGGAAGAAGGCGGCGCCGGAGCGTGCACTGCTGGTCGACGGCGATGTCGAGGACGGCGGGCTTCTCTGAGTCGCGGCTTAGGGCGCGAGTGTTGGGCGTAATAAGCCGCGACGACGCTCCAGGCGCGGCTGGTGCGTGTATGGGCGCGCACCGGACGTGTCGGGCGCGTCGGGTCCGCGGTGTGTGCGTGCGTAGGTGTGCGTGTGTGTGTGCGTGAGCCAGCGCATGTGTGCGCGGGGCCACACCGGGTTGTTAGCGAGCGATCAGGATGGGTAGACCGCGTCGGGCGCGCTGGGAGGCTGTGGCGATCGCGTTCGGGCGCGGTGCGTGGACGCGGCCAATGCGCGGAGGACGTGGGGGAGTGGGTGAGCAAGTGGGTGCATGGCGAGGCCGTGCAGGCCGGTGCTCGCGGGTATAAAACCCCGGTTCCTCTCTGTAGCTCGCTGACATGATCGAGTTCGTGCTCGAGGTAAGGGAAAAGCGTATGTGCGCTGGAAAAATCCTTGTGTCCACTATTGTCTGAACTTCTCTGAATCCTTTCTTCCTCCTCTCTGGTGACTGAGCCACGGCAACAGCGAGCAAGCAGAGTGAGAGGGCGAGGAGAGCAGCGGCGAGGAGTTGGCGGTTCAACATGTGTCACCTCATCTTATTAAGAACCTTGTTTCCGTTCGCCGTTTAACTCGTGAAAATCCTGTTATTGTTGAATTTGACGAGCTTGGGTTTTGTGTCAAGGACGCTCGAACCAGGATGGTACTTCATCGATGTGACAGTCTCGACGAGCTCTATCCGGTGCATTCGCCGTCCATCTCCACCACCGCACCGGTTGCTCTCTCCGCCGGCATCGATCTCTGGCACGCTCGTTTGGGTCATCCCAACCCCGTCACACTTCGTCATATTCTTAGGAGTTTTAGTTTCAGTTGTCATAAGTTAGAGGATCACACCTGTCATGCATGTCATGTCGACAAACATGTTCGCCTCCCGTTTAATAACTCCACCACCATAGCTTCTTTTTCTTTTCAGTTGATTCATAGCTATGTGTGGACCTCTCCGGTTCCTAGTAATTCGGGCTATTTATATTATCTGGTTATCCTTGATGATTATTCTCATTATGTGTAGACTTTTTCTTTGCGCAGAAAGTCGGATGCACTCTCCACTTTGACGGCTTTTTACTCCTATGTCAGCATGCAGTTTGGGCGTCCCATCCTTGCTCTTCAGACTGACAACAGAAAAGAGTTCGACAACCTTGCTTTCCGCACTTTTCTGTCGCATCATGGCACAATTTTTCGTCTCACATGCCCGTATACTTCACAGCAGAACGGTCGAGCTGAACGCGTCCTCCGCACTCTGAACGACTGCGTTCGCACGCTCCTGTTTCATGCTAACCTGGCGCCTCGTTTCTGGCCGGACGCACTTGTCACTGCATCACTTCTCCTTAACATTAGACCCTGCCGCCCACGGTGGAACTACGCACCTCACCATCTTCTCTTTGGTACGCCCCCATCCTATGATGGCTTGCTTATTTTTGGGTGCCTTTGCTATCCCAGCACTGCCAACACTGCTTCTCACAAGCTTGCACCTCGATCTGTCGCTTGCATCTTCATCGGCTACCCCTCCAACTCCAAGGGATATCGGTGATACGATCCCGTCTCCCACCGTGTGTTCACTTCCCGACACGTTTACTTTGATGAGCATGTGTTTCCATTTCACCAGGTACTCCCGGCTGTTCCTCCCGCCACTTGTGACGCGGGCTCCTCGACGCCTTTCCCAGGGCGCTGGCGCGCCTCTCTTGGCCTGCCCCTGGCTTTGAGGCGCGCCCCCTGCATGCGGCGCCTCCTACAGCCACGGCGCTGGCTGTTGGAAATATACCCTAGAGGCAATAATAAATTGATTATTATTATATTTCCTTGTTCATGATAATCGTTTATTATCCATGCTATAATTGTATTGATAGGAAACTCAGATACATGTGTGGATACATAGACAACACCATGTCCCTAGTAAGCCTCTAGTTGACTAGCTCGTTGATCAATAGATGGTTACGTTTTCCTAACCATGGACATTGGATGTCGTTGATAACAGGATCACATCATTAGGAGAATCATGTGATGGACAAGACCCAATCCTAAGCCTAGCACAAAGATCGTGTAGTTCGTATGCTAAAGCTTTTCTAATGTCAAGTATCATTTCCTTAGACCATGAGATTGTGCAACTCCCGGATACCGTAGGAATGCTTTGGGTGTGCCAAATGTCACAACGTAACTGGGTGGCTATAAAGGTACACTACGGGTATCTCCGAAAGTGTCTGTTGGGTTGGCACGAATCGAGACTGGGATTTGTCACTCCGTGTGACGGAGAGGTATCTCTGGGCCCACTCGGTAGGACATCATCATAATGTGCACAATGTGATCAAGGAGTTGATCACGGGATGATGTGTTACGGAACGAGTAAAGAGACTTGCCGGTAACGAGATTGAACAAGGTATCGGGATACCGACGATCGAATCTCGGGCAAGTACAATACCACTAGACAAAGGGAATTGCATATGGGATTGATTGAATCCTCGACATCGTGGTTCATCCGATGAGATCATCGTGGAACATGTGGGAGCCAACATGGGTATCCAGATCCCGCTGTTGGTTATTGACCGGAGAACGTCTCGGTCATGTCTGCATGGTTCCCGAACCCGTAGGTCTACGCACTTAAGGTTCGATGACGCTAGGGTTATAAAGGAAGTTTGTATGTGGTTACCGAATGTTGTTCGGAGTCCCGGATGAGATCCTGGACGTCACGAGGAGTTCCGGAATGGTCCGGAGGTAAAGATTTATATATGGGAAGTCATCAGATGGTCACCGGAATAATTCGGGGGGTTGCCGGTATTGTACCGGGACCACCGAAGGGGTTCCGGGGGTCCACCGGGAGGGTCCACCTGCCCCGGAGGGCCCTATGGGCTGTATGTGGAGAGGGACCAGCCCCTTAGTGGGCTGGGCGCCTCCCCCCTAGGGCCCATGCGCCTAGGGTTTGGGGGAACCCTAAAGAGGGGCCGCCCCCTTGCCTTGGGGGGCAAGGCAACCGCGCTGGCCGCCGCCCCCTCCTCAGATGGGATCTGAGGGGGCCGACCCCCCTCTCCCTTGCCCCTATATATATGAGGGGGTGGGAGGGCAGCCGCACCAATGTTCTGGCGCAGCCCTCCCCCTCTCCCAAGTCCTTCTCCTCTCCCGCGGTGCTTGGCGAAGCCCTGCAGGATTGCCACGCTCCTCCACCACCACCACGCCGTCATGCTGCTGCTGGATGGAGTCTTCCTCAACCTCTCCCTCTCTCCTTGCTGGATCAAGGCATGGGAGACGTCACCGGGCTGTACGTGTGTTGAACGCGGAGGTGCCGTCCGTTCGGCACTTGGTCATCGGTGATTTGGATCACGGCGAGTATGACTCCATCAACCCCGTTCACTTGAACGCTTCCGCTTAGCGATCTACAAGGGTATGTAGATGCACTCTTCTTCCCCTCGTTGCTGATTTCTCCATAGATAGATCTTGGTGACACGTAGGAAAATTTTGAATTTCTGCTACGTTCCCCAACAGTGGCATCATGAGCTAGGTCTATGTGTAGTTTCTATGCACGAGTAGAACACAAAGTAGTTGTGGGCGTCGATTTTGTCAATTTACTTGCCGTTACTAGTCTTATCTTGATTCGGCGGCATTGTGGGATGAAGCGGCCCGGACCAACCTTACACGTACGCTTACGTGAGACCGGTTCCACCGACTGACATGCACTAGTTGCAT
>NW_025234514.1:0-6996 GCF_018294505.1 Triticum aestivum | reverse complement strand
ATTGCGAATATAAGATGAAAGCTTTATTGATCAAGGTGGGGTTCTGTGACGCCTTTGTCTGGTCGTTGAACACAAACGAAGTACGCGAAGTTGCAGCTATGGCGAACTTTTAATCTAAACAAAACCCAAAGTCTAAACGATGCCCTAAGGGCTGTATATATGGAGGAAGAGGGGGGAATTTCGTGGACCTTGGTGGAGGGGTCCGAAATCAACCCTATCTCTTGTTTCCCCACACATACGGACTCTAAAAATAGCCTATACTTATGTATTTCGAAATTACATGGGCCTGGCCCAATAATAAGGTGACGCAGCACCTAAAATAGCCTCGGGACGAAATTTATGAAGTGGCATCTTGTATATTTCGTCCAAGGCTTCATGCACCCATTATGGTGGCTTCAAAGTCCTGAAATCATCACTTGTAACTCCGTTCTTGTTTCCCTTGCGCATGCCATCATCTCCATGCTTGTTCTTGCTCCAATGTTCATCCTTCTCCAGGCTAGGCCCTTCATTTGTAAGCAAAACAAATGTATCCAATTTAGGCAGCATCATATTCTCATGAACATTAGAATCATTACCAAGAAACGAAAGTACCTGGTAATTTAGTTGGCGTGCACGAGCTCTAGTAATTGGTCCAGTATGTATAGCAGCAGGGGCTGTGGGTGTAACAATTGTATTGATGTCCTCATCATTATGAGGACGAGGTTGATCAAAATCAGCACTACGTGCAGCCACCTGTACCACCACCAGCAGGTCGACCTCAGGTATATATTTGTAATGGTAGGCCTGCACCACCACCTCAGGTACAAGATGATGTCCATATTCCTAAACTGAAATTGAATATTCCACCATTTGAGGGTAGATATGTTCCTGATATATATCTTACTTGGGAGTTAGAAACTGAACAACGATTTACATGTTTACAATATCCTGAGGAGAGACGAGTTGCTGCTGCTGTTTGTGCTTTCACTAGTTTTGCATGTGTATGGTGGTCTGAACATTGTAGATTATATCCTATTCCAACTACTTGGGCTGCTTTGAAAACTGCTATGCGTACGTGTTGGGTTCCACCATATTATCAACGTGAATTGCTTCAAAAATTGCAGCGTTTAAGACAAGGGAAAAATTCTGTAGAAGAATATTATCAGGAATTACAAACTGGCATGATTAGATGTGGTATTGTTGAGGAGAATGAAGCTATGCTTGCACGTTTTCTGGGTGGATTAAATAGAGAGATTCAGACCATTCTAGACTATAAGGAGTATACTAATATCACTCGTTTATTCCATCTTGCTTGTAAAGCTGAACGTGAAGTGCAGGATCGACAAGCATTGGGGCGAACTAACTTTTCTGCAGGCCGACTTTCATCATGGACACCACGTGCATCTTCTACTTCAACTGCACCAGCACCTCCATCCAGTGCCACCTCCAACCGTGATACAAGAAAACAGGCACAACCACCATTATCTGCCAAGAGCACACCTGCGGGGCCTGCACAGCGTTCTTCTTCTTCCATGGCATCAACAGGGCACACAAGTGATATTATTTGTCGTCGTTGTAAGGGAGGAGGTCATTATGCGAGAGAATGCAAATCTCCGCGTGTGATGATTGCTACCGCGGATGGTGGATATGAGTCTGCTAGTGACTATGATGAGGAGACTTTGGCTCTTATTACACGTGAAGAACATGGTGGAGATGATTCTGATCATGAGACGCAATACATGGCTCCTGAAGACGCTGACAGGTATGAATGTTTAGTTGCTCAACGTGTTTTGAGTGTGCAGATCACACAAGCTGAGCAAAATCAGAGGCACAATTTGTTCCATACCAAGGAAGTTGTGAAGGAACGTTCTGTGCGCGTCATAATAGACGGAGGGAGCTGCAACAACTTGGCTAGCATGGAGATGGTGGAGAAGCTTTCTCTCACCACAAGACCACATCCACATCCTTACTACATCCAATGGTTCAACAACAGCGGCAAGGTTAAGGTAACACGTACTGTTCGTGTGCATTTTAGTATCTCTACATATGCTGATTATGTTGATTGTGATGTGGTACCTATGCAAGCATGTTCCTTATTACTTGGTAGACCATGGCAATTTGATAAAAATTCTGTACACCATGGTAGAAACAATCACTATACTCTTGTTCATAAGGATAAAAATATTACTTTGCTTCCTATGACTCCTGATTCCATTTTGAAAGATGATATTAATAGAGCTAATAAAGCAAAACAGGAGACGAATAAGAGTGAAAATCAGATTGTGGCAAAAGAATTTGAGCAACAAATGAAGCCTAATAATAAACCATCTAGTGTTGCTTCTGAAATTAAATTGAAAAGTGCATGTTTATTTGCCACCAAATCTGATATTGATGAGCTAGATTTCAGCAAATCTGTTTGCTATTCTTTTGTGTGCAAAGAGGCATTATTTTCATTCAAGGACATGCCTTCCTCTTTGCCTCCTGCTGTCACTAACATTTTGCAGGAGTTCGCTGACGTTTTTCCACAAGACGTGCCACCGGGATTACCGCCTATTCGAGGGATTGAGCATCAGATTGACTTAATTCCCGGTGCTTCACTGCCAAACCGTGCACCATACCGTACCAATCCAGAGGAGACGAAGGAGATTATGCGTCAAGTACAAGAGCTTCTCGACAAAGGTTATATACGCGAATCCCTTAGTCCTTGTGCTGTTCCTATTATTCTAGTGCCGAAAAAGGATGGTACATCACGTATGTGTGTTGATTGTAGAGGCATTAATAATATTACTATTCGTTATCGTCATCCTATTCCTAGGCTAGATGATATGCTTGATGAATTGAGTGGCTCTACAATATTCTCCAAAGTTGATTTGCGTAGTGGCTACCATCAAATTCATATGAAATTGGGAGATGAATGGAAAACAACATTTAAAACTAAGTTTGGATTATATGAGTGGTTAGTCATGCCTTTTGGGTTAACTAATGCACCTAGTACTTTCATGAGATTAATGAACGAAGTTTTACGTGCTTTCATTGGACGATTTGTGGTAGTTTACTTTGATGACATATTGATTTATAGCAGATCTTTGGAGGAACATTTGGAACATTTACGTGCTGTTTCTATTGCTCTACATGATGCACGTTTGTTTGGTAACCTTGGGAAGTGCACCTTTTGCACTGACCGAGTATCTTTTCTTGGCTATGTTGTTACTCCACAGGGAATTGAAGTTGATAAAGCCAAGATTGAAGCTATTGAGAGTTGGCCGCAGCCCAAAACGGTCACACAAGTGAGGAGTTTTCTTGGCCTCGCTGGATTCTATAGGCGTTTTGTGAGAGATTTCAGCACCATTGCTGCACCTCTCAATGAGCTTACAAAGAAAGATGTGCCTTTTCTTTGGGGTACCGCACAGGAAGAAGCCTTCACGGTATTGAAAGATAAGTTGACACATGCTCCTTTACTCCAACTTCCTGATTTTAATAAGACTTTTGAGCTTGAATGTGATGCTAGTGGAATTGGATTAGGAGGTGTGTTATTACAAGATGGCAAACCTGTTGCATACATTTCTGAAAAATTGAGTGGGCCTAGTCTGAATTATTCTACTTACGATAAAGAATTATATGCTCTTGTTCGGACTTTAGAAACATGGCAACATTATTTATGGCCCAAAGAATTTGTTATACATTCTCATCATGAATCTTTGAAACATATTAAAAGTCAAGCTAAACTGAATTGTAGACATGCTAAATGGGTTGAATTTATTGAGACTTTCCCTTATGTCATTAAACACAAGAAGGGAAAAGAAAATGTTATTGCTGATGCATTGTCTCGTCGCTATACTATGCTTTCACAACTTGACTTCAAAATATTTGGTTTGGGGACCATCAAAGATCAATATGTGCATGATGCTGATTTTAAAGATGTAATGCAGAATTGTAAAGAAGGAAGAATGTGGAACAAGTTTGTCGTTAACGATGGATTTGTGTTTCGTGCTAACAAGCTATGCATTCCAGCTAGCTCCGTTCGTCTTTTGTTGTTGCAGGAGGCGCATGGAGGAGGATTAATGGGACACTTTGTGATGAGGACATGACTACCTTGGATATGACCAAAAATATTGCATATATGCATATTTGTCAGGTGATTTCTAGTGCAAACTATTCAATAATCTATTTATGTTATCTAGAACAAAAATACTTCACACACTTTTGTGTTTTGTCTAATTGCAGGTGTATGGGACATTTGTACAATCCACATATGAAGATAAGGAAGAAAGAGATGTTTATTTGCTGTCCAAAAAGTTCTCTCACGTCACTTTTGGCCCAAGAGAAGATAGAGTCCAAGTCTCTCACGTTCTGGATTCAGATTCGGACTGCACAGACATACCTGACTCAAAACGCACACAAGTTTTTCATACGGACTCCGAATTGGGTGATTCTTTTTTTGTTGGAAACTAGATTTCGTGCACTTTCCAACCCAATTGGAATCACCTTCAAATTCGTCCGGAGCGTTGAGTTGTGGACGAAACAATCTGATGCTGCAGCAGAATCCGAGTGAAACTACAAGTCCAAAGGTGTTACATCAACTCCACTTGGGCCCATTGGCCTTGTACGACCTAGATTTAGTTTTAGGCTGCCTTGGGACGTCCTCCCACCTCCTTGGCCGCCACCCCTTGCTCCTATATAAGTAGATCCATCTAGTAGCTTTTCCTTGGGATTTGTTTAGTTAAAAGTTAGCCATTGCAACTTCGTGTACTTCGTTTGTGTCCAACGACCAGACCAAGACCGCTTACGGATCCCCACCCTTATCAATACTTCATATATACTCGCAATATTCAGATTGCTTTTATCATATTCTTGCTTGTTCTTCGATTGCTTGCAGGAATAGATCTTCGTGGTCAGGTTGATTGTGCTCCAGCGTGGTCAATAACCTTTCGGAGTTGGTTTAGCGATTGCTAAGGCGCAACGTCGTGCACGTTTGTAGTCGGATCGTCAAAGTCATCTTCACCAAATCGATAGTTATCATCTCATCGAAAGATCGGGACACCCCCGCCTCTATCAACATACCGTACCAATCCAGAGGAGACGAAGGAGATTATGCGTCAAGTACAAGAGCTTCTCGACAAAGGTTATATACGCGAATCCCTTAGTCCTTGTGCTGTTCCTATTATTCTAGTGCCGAAAAAGGATGGTACATCACGTATGTGTGTTGATTGTAGAGGCATTAATAATATTACTATTCGTTATCGTCATCCTATTCCTAGGCTAGATGATATGCTTGATGAATTGAGTGGCTCTACAATATTCTCCAAAGTTGATTTGCGTAGTGGCTACCATCAAATTCGTATGAAATTGGGAGATGAATGGAAAACAGCATTTAAAACTAAGTTTGGATTATATGAGTTGTTAGTCATGCCTTTTGGGTTAACTAATGCACCTAGTACTTTCATGAGATTAATGAACGAAGTTTTACGTGCTTTCATTGGACGATTTGTGGTAGTTTACTTTGATGACATATTGATTTATAGCAGATCTTTGGAAGAACATTTGGAACATTTACGTGCTGTTTTTATTGCTCTACGTGATGCACGTTTGTTTGGTAACCTTGGGAAGTGCACCTTTTGCACCGACCGAGTATCTTTTCTTGGCTATGTTGTTACTCCACAGGGAATTGAAGTTGATAAAGCCAAGATTGAAGCTATTGAGAGTTGGCCGCAGCCCAAAACGGTCACACAAGTGAGGAGTTTTCTTGGCCTTGCTGGATTCTATAGGCGTTTTGTGAGAGATTTCAGCACCATTGCTGCACCTCTCAATGAGCTTACAAAGAAAGATGTGCCTTTTCTTTGGGGTACCGCACAGGAAGAAGCCTTCACGGTAATGAAAGATAAGTTGACACATGCTCCTTTACTCCAACTTCCTGATTTTAATAAGACTTTTGAGCTTGAATGTGATGCTAGTGGAATTGGATTAGGAGGTGTGTTATTACAAGATGGCAAACCTGTTGCATACTTTTCTGAAAAATTGAGTGGGCCTAGTCTGAATTATTCTACTTATGATAAAGAATTAGATGCTCTTGTTCGGACTTTAGAAACATGGCAACATTATTTATGGCCCAAAGAATTTGTTATACATTCTGATCATGAATCTTTGAAACATATTAAAAGTCAAACTAGACTGAATCGTAGACATGCTAAATGGGTTGAATTCATTGAGACTTTCCCTTATGTCATTAAACACAAGAAGGGAAAAGAAAATGTTATTGCTGATGCATTGTCTCGTCGCTATACTATGCTTTCACAACTTGACTTCAAAATATTTGGTTTGGAGACCATCAAAGATCAATATGCGCATGATGCTGATTTTAAAGATGTAATGCAGAATTGTAAAGAAGGAAGAATGTGGAACAAGTTTGTTGTTAACGATGGATTTGTGTTTCGTGCTAACAAGCTATGCATTCCAGCTAGCTCCGTTCGTCTTTTGTTGTTGCAGGAGGCGCATGGAGGAGGATTAATGGGACACTTTGGCGTGAAGAAGACGGAGGACGTACTTGCTACACATTTCTTTTGGCCAAAGATGAGACGGGATGTGATAGAGGCAAAGGTGTCCCGATCTTTCGATGAGATGATAACTATCGATTTGGTGGAGACGACTTTGACGATCCGACTACAAACGTGCACGACGTTGCGCCTTAGCAATCGCTAAACCAATCTCCTGAGGTTACTGACGATGCCGGAAGCACGGTCAGCCTGACCACGAAGGTCTATTCCTGCAAGCAATCGAAGAACGAGCAAGAATATGATAAAGCAATCTGAATATTGCAAATATATATGAGGTATTGATAATGGTGGGGATCCGTAAGCGGTCTTGGTCTGGTCGTTGGACACAAACAAAGTACACGAAGTTGCAATGGCTAACTTTTAACTAAACAAATCCCAAGGAAAAGCTACTAGATGGATCTACTTATATAGGAGCAAGGGGTGGCGGCCAAGGAGGTGGGAGGACGTCCCAAGGCAGCCTAAAACT
>NW_025234513.1:5997-6996 GCF_018294505.1 Triticum aestivum | reverse complement strand
CCGGTACGACGCTCCGGTGGCATTGCTACCCCCCAGGCCCCCGTCCCGCCTAACCCTGTAGCGTTTGACCACGGGATCTAGCCCTTTGACTTTGCACGGACGGGCTTTGACCAGTGGACCTCTCCACCCGGTTGTGTCGGGTCGGCCCAGAGGGACACCGAGAAGCAACATCCGGGCCAAATCCACAGCTACATCCACTACGTGTAGACCCGACGCGTCCGTTTCCCCCCTCCAGGTGTCGGCGGCGGCGCCGTCCGTGAGGGGGGGGGGGGGCACACCCCGGAGACGCGTGCTGGGCGTTTGCAACCGCCTCAACACTTCCAGACTTGTGAGAGGCCGCCTATGCAAGATTTTACGGTATGCTACCCCCCGGAGGCGCGTCCGGCCACAGTCGTAGACGTGCGAAGAGCAATCCGCGTAGAGGGAAGTGTTCAGATACTTCTCCATCACAAAAAATTATGAAAAATTACCATCAGTCCTATAGCACATGTGCCCACGTTGTGTTAAAAACTCATGATTTTATCGCGCTCCAATTATTTAATAATATTCACGCTGCATCGTTACCGCAGAACGTCTACCACCGTTTCATTGCCGTCCGTGAGGGGGGCCACAACCCGGAGACGCGTGCCGCCTCTTCGGACATGCCACAACACCACCCCGCATGTATGAGGGCCCGGTACGACGCTCCGGTGGCATTGCTACCCCCCCAGGGCCCCCGTCCCGCCTAACCCTGTAGCGTTTGACCACGGGATCTAGCCCTTTGACTTTGCACGGACGGGCTTTGACCAGTGGACCTCTCCACCCGGTTGTGTTAGGTCGGCCCATAGGAACACTTTGGAGCAACATCCGGGCCAGGCCTACAGCTACATCCACTCCGTGTAGACTCGACGCGTCCGTTTCCCCCCTGCGGGTGCCGGCGGCGGCGCCGTTCGTGAGGGGGGCCACGCACCGGAGACGCGTGCCGCCTCTTCGGACATGCCACAACACCACACCGCATGT
>NW_025234513.1:0-881 GCF_018294505.1 Triticum aestivum | reverse complement strand
TGAGGGGGGCCACGCACCGGAGACGCGTGCCGCCTCTTCGGACATGCCACAACACCACCCCGCATGTATGAGGGCCCGGTACGACGCTCCGGTGGCATTGCTACCCCCCCAGGGCCCCCGTCCCGCCTAACCCTGTAGCGTTTGACCACGGGATCTAGCCCTTTGACTTTGCACGGACGGGCTTTGACCAGTGGACCTCTCCACCCGGTTGTGTCGGGTCGGCCCAGAGGGACACCGGGGAGCAACATCCGGGCCAGGCCCACAGCTACATCCACTCCGTGTAGACCCGACGCGTCCGTTTCCCCCCTCCGGGTGCCGGCGGCGGCGCCGTCCATGAGGGGGGGCACACACCGAAGACGCGTGCTGGGCGGTTGCAACCGCCTCAACACTTCCAGACTTGTGAGAGGCCGCCTACGCAAGATTTTACGGTATGCTACCCCCCGAAGGCCGCCGGCCACAGTCGTAGACGTGCGAAGAGCAATCCGCGTAGAGGGAAGTGTTCAGATACTTCTCCGTCACAAAAAATTATGAAAAATTACCATCAGTCCTATAGCACATGTGCCCACGTTGTGTAAAAAACTCATGATTTTATCGCGCTCCAAGTATTTAATAATATTCACGCTGCATCGTTACCGCAGAACGTCTACCACCGTTTCATTGCCGTCCGTGAGGGGGGCCACAACCCGGAGACGCGTGCCGCCTCTTCGGACATGCCACAACACCACCCCGCATGTATGAGGGCCCGGTACGACGCTCCGGTGGCATTGCTACCCCCCCAGGGCCCCCGTCCCGCCTAACCCTGTAGCGTTTGACCACGGGATCTAGCCCTTTGACTTTGCACGGACGGGCTTTGACCAGTGGACCTCTCCACCCGGTTGTGT
>NW_025234512.1:0-6996 GCF_018294505.1 Triticum aestivum | reverse complement strand
TAATAAAAAGAAACCGATGAACTAGTTTGATCTAAACCGAAGTAAACCAACTAATAGAACCGATCTACTAAAACCAATCCAACCGATCTAAACAAAAACCTATCTAAAAAAACCAAAACATTTTTTTCTTAACTGAACGAATAGAGCTCGTAAGTACAGAGAAGAATCAACGTACATTGGGGCGATGGGGCAATTCGGCTCCGGCGGTTCCGGTGGTCGGGGTAGCGGCGGAGGTGTCGAGTAGATGCGGTGATGAGTCGCGGTTCTGGAGGTGGCGACGGAGTAACTTGGGAACGTCGGATGGCTGCGGGGCGAGGTGAGGAAACTCGGTGTTCCGGGTGCTCCGGCGAAGACAACGAGTTTGGTATGGTCTCTGTAGATGGAGAAGGAAAGCAAGACTTTGTCAAAACGATTGTACGGATCGAGAGAAGTCGATACGCAAAAGGAGAAGGCTTGGGGTGGCTCACCGGCGTCGAAATCCGGCAATGTACTACAGCTTCTGCGGTCAGATTGGAACGACGAGTACGTGTTGTAGAGGTGGACTTGGCGAGAGATTTCAAGGGGAATCGGAAGAGGAGGGTCGGGGCTATTTATAGGACAACTTGCTTGGGAAATGGGTGGACTTAGGATAGGGTTTCCAAAGAGATCGGACGCGGAGCGGCGTCGGGTGCATGTACGCGTATGTTTTTTTTGGGCTTGTACGTGAGGAAGAAGAAAGAAGAGGTGGGGTCCAGTGATCAGAGAAAGAAAGAAGGAAAGAGAAGAAAAAAATAAAAATAAAAAGGGGACAGCGCTACGTGGGCATAGGTGCGGCGGCTGTAGCGCTAGGGTTTGGCGCGCGGGCGCTGGCCTCGCTGCTTGCTGGCTGCGGCGTTGGCTGCTGGGCCGGTTGGCCTGGCCGGCTCGCTGCGTAATTTTTTTTTGAAATAAGACAGAAAAAATAAATATAATATAAATTTATATAGGATATATATATATAAACTTAGAAAAATAAATCCTACACCATGTACATTTTTCCAGAGGCAAAATCCAAACTTAAGGAAAAACATTTTTTTTATAAATTCAAAATAAACTCCAACTTAAATTCAAAAACTTTTGGCATTAATTTCTCCTGACTTTTTGGAGTGTCATGTTAGCTCCTCTCATACTTTTAAACAAGTACTTGTTAGGGGTATATGAAATAAATTTCGAATGCTAAGTTAAATCGAAATTCAAATAAAATTCAAATGCCTCTGAAATTTCCAAATGCCACTCAATTTGACACAATGAGTCACACAACAATCGAACAAACAATCATAAATATTTATTTAATATAACATTCCAAAATTTAGAATTTTGGGATGTTACAAACCTACCACACTTAAAATGAATCTCGTCCTCGAGATTCGGAGAGGCGAGCAAGAAAAGGTTAGGGTTTGGAGGTCTTCCAGCAAATCCATCAACCAGATAGGCCTGGGGTGCTACCACACTTAAAAGCAAGGCTATGGTTCTGATAAAATTCATGCACTCCATCCTTTGGGTTGACGGTGTCGGTCTTCTCATATTCTCCAGAATAACTCTTTCACTGGTGTTCTTCCGGTAAGGGCATAACCTCTTTTCTCAAAATCATGAGTCCTTCATGATAATTAAGGTTCTTTCGAGACAGGGTATTCTTAGCTGACTGGTCTGTCGTCAATACTAAGAAACTATCAAAATTCTCATGGTGGTCAACCATGTATGGTTTCTCCTGCAGAAAAATGGGTTTGGTTGAATCTCACCATATATCCTACGATTGGCAACAGCTGCCATGTACATGGGTTTATCATCATACCATTCTAAGGCTTAAGCAAGGCTTCAACGAGCGCCGTCACTTTGCTATGGGTAAGTCTCTCAGATTTACCATTCCAAATATCAAGAGTGAATGATAAGAGTAAGTCGGTATGGTGATCAATTCATTCCGCACCCAGATCATTACCCTGTATAAGGTTTAGCGAATCTCGTATTTCTAACAGTCGGGCATCCTCACAAGCTTTGCAGAAATTTCTCTTGTCCTCGAACTGGGTTCGGGTAAATCCATTGATTCTGCAAGCTGAACAAAACATCCATCGTTCTTCACAATCTCGGGGTTTACGTAACATCCTATGTAACGTCTGCTGATCGATTCACAACTTCTTCCAGAATTCTTCCTTCAACAAGATTGTGCGTGTGCCTTTGTCAAATCCTGGGCCTGTGGGTTATGGGTCCACTTCAGCGCTTGCATAGTGTTAACTCATCCATGGAGTCACAGTTGTTCCATATTCCAACATTAAACCTCCTTTAAATCCAATGGTACTTCATTTTTTCATACTCTTGGGGTAACCATCATAATCAAACTCCAACTTACTTCATCCGGCTCCTTTCTATGGACCGTCATGAACAACGCCTTTTTTTCATTGATCATGTGGTTTTACGGAGTACTACCACACTTAAAATGAAATGCACTAGTTCATCCATAAATCATATTCTTTTCGTATCAAATCTTTTATTACATCCTTAACCATTTTTCATAAATCCAAATTCCAAAAAAATACTTTATTACAAATGCTGCCACCCACATGGTTTGGTATGGTCAGGCATTACTCCCAACTTTATTAAATTTTTTTCCTCCTTGAGGATTCTTCCGTCCCACTGGAATTGTGTGACATGCGCCTTGAAATCTTCAATCTCTTGTTTCATCGTGGTGGCCTTGAGCTTCACCTCCATCATCTCTACATGCACTTCTCTTAGGTATTCCTGAGTATAACGGAGTCTTGCTTCAAGTATTTCTTCGATCTGGCGTATGGCTTCCATGGTTGCTTCACGAATAGCATCGAAGAAAGTTGCTTGTGGTACACGTGAGATGAAAAAGTACTGCCCCATCGTCTTTGGGCAAACTCCTTTCATACGGTGGAGGTGTACCTCTACATACCAAAGTTCCACTCCCTTTTGCATGAAGGGGTAGCCTTTGTAGACTGCATCTCCTTCAAGGTGAATATGCTTCATCATGTCCTTCAGGATCTTCGGGTAATCATGATCACTTGTTAGGGTCATGATCGTTTCCGGGCCCTTAAGGAAAGACTCATAAAGGGTCGTCATCTGCAGTTGTAAAACAAAAATGGTGCTCAGAATAAGGTACATATCTCCTTGGGTACACATTCATATCATCCAAACAAAACTTCAAACTCAATTTCCAACATCCAGTTTATGCATCACAACTCATTTTCTTCCATGTTCACCGAGAATATTAATTTCCAAGATAAAACATAACAACTCCTTAAAGCCTTTCAGCATATGACATATCAACTTTATTGAGTCATGAATTATTACAATCTCTGAGTAATCTATTACATAACTCAACCCCGCATTCTCATGAAAAGTGTTTTCCATACTACCCTTATTACTGATATCAACATCTCCACTACTCAGCTCCAGCTTTCTCATGACTTGTACAATCCTTAGCAAAATGTCCTGCTTCCTTGCAGCGAAAACAAATAACTTCTGGCATGTCTCGAGGCTTCTTGGTGATGGTGCCTGCTCCTTGAGTTCCTTGCTTCCTTTCGAGACAATCATTGGCATAATTCCCGACGTCCTTACATCCAAAACAGGTAATATGACTCTTGTCCCTCTTTGTAGAAATTGGGTTGTTCTGAGGGTGTCTTTGTTTTCTCTTCCTGGTTTTCTTCGTTCTGATCGAACGTTCTATTCCCTGTGGATCAAACTCCACTGCTTCTATCGGGAAGTATCCCAGATACTCTTTTCTTTTCTTGGTGCAATACTGTGAAAAATTTCCTTCTTCTCCACATGAATAACAAGCACTGGAGTAAAATCTATTGAGGCTTTCTCCATCAGGGTCTTCAACACTTTCCTTAATCACAGGTTCTTTCATAACTTCTCGGAGGGCTTCTGTCATTCCTTCTTCCTGCTTCTGAATAGTTTGTTGCACCGTGGGGTAAATGTGACACTGAGCTGGGTAGTGGGTGGTTCCTTCACACAAGAAACAAGTCACCTGACTAGTTGGGCATTCCTCAGCTGGGTGTTTCTCCTTACAATGAGGGCATCCATCCTTGTGTTTCTCCTGGGTGTGTCCTATTTCTCCGCAAATCTTGCAGGCACAAGGTTTATTTCTTGGGGTATCATGGTGCTTCCGGATGAGACGAGATCTTGTCAGAGTCTTCTTGAATTCTTCCCAAGTCCTTGCTCCATTCCATCCATGTATAGCTTGATGCATCTGCCACCATGTTGCAGCACTTTCTTCAAAGTACCGAATAGCATAAGATACTTCATTCTTCCTTGAAACCAAATTGCTCCCGAAGTGATTCTCCATGTTCTGAATCCATAGCTCTGCCTCCGGCTGGGTTTTCGGTCCAGAGAATACCAGTCCAACTTCATTCATCATCTACTGGGTCCAAGGGTTTTAGGGTGAGATAAGAGAGAGGTGGGAAGGGATACACACAATAAAAACAATAGTTTTGAAGAAATGAGTTTTATTTTGTGGCTGTCGGAAAAAACATCAAACAAATGACAGCTCACAAATCGTCGCATCTAACGTAAGTATATAATAGAGGTTTGGTCTTCTAAAAGTCAAATAAATCTTTAGAGTCTTCAGATTCTTCGAGTCTCCAGAGTTTTCAACTGTTGTAGCTTCAACTATTTTAATGCATGGTGAAATCCTATTTACTCTGAAATGGTCATCGGTTGTCCGATATCTTGTCCTTCCTGGAGCGGCTTCAGTTGATCCTCTGTGTGGTCAAAAGGGAAAGGGGTATATTCTAACTATTTGAGGTAAGAGAAGATATTTGCTAAAATCAGAAAAGATGAGAAGTAATAGATTCTTTTGAAAATAAAGTTTTAGAGATTTCCTGTCCTAGGGGCTTTCCGATTTCTAGGGTCACATCCTACAGTCAACATGTGCTCTAATACCATACCTGTAGCGACCCGACCTCAGACGGTCAAGCCTCTGTGTATCTGTGCCATCCCTGGATCGGTATGCTGGCACACACAGTACATCAATGTATATATGAAAGTGCAATCACATGTATAAATAACATAAAACTGATATATACCTCATAAGTCCCAGCGGAAACAAATAATCGGGTGTGGAGTCCCATCAACGCCATCGGCAGGTTGAGTGTAGACCGTAACCCTGTACCGTACTCTTACTCGTCGGAAGGAACATATCTGCAACATGAGACGTTGCAGCCGTGTAGGTCAGTACATTGAAAGTACGGGCAAGATCACAATATGAGGAAAGCAGATGATAAAACTATTCTATATGCAATATGGCTTTGTGGCTCTGTATCTGATGTTTTTGCGTAAAAGATGGTTTTATTTTCCCTACAACAAAGGAATATCATGAGTCTGTACTACAGAGTTTTCTGTCATGAAATGGTTCCGCTAATCGATGTCTCATACCCAAATCATCATAAGTTGCCCACAATTAAATTATCAGCCCGGTGTTGAGAGTTCCGAGATAGATCCAAGTCCACAGGCTCAAATTGTCCATAATCGGGGACACGGCTAATCGATTAGGTTTTAACCCTCTGCAGAGGTTTGTACACTTTACCCGCAAGATTCGATCCCTCTCTTTACATTCTCGCACTTCAGGGTGTTTGAGAACAAGATGACCGAAACATGATCTTCCGAAGAGTTCCTATGACCACTGTCCGGTGCTCATCCAATCCTACCATAGTTCTACATCTGCTAGCACCGTCCCAGCCAGAGTCACAACTAAGGTCAACCAAGCCAGAGCCCATAGTGACTTGCGGTTGCACAGGTAAGCTTCTGGGCATGAAGTATTCTTCCGTCTCTTTGAGTCTGGGTGAAACTTTCCACAAGATGTCATGGCGCTTCTCCATGCATCCCGGCCAACCACTGGTTTCTCCAGGGTGCCCGTCAACCGTCCTTCACCCAGTAGTGTGTATTGAATTCTTGTCTCGAGTCTCGAAATCTTGAGGAGTCCTGAAGATGCAGTCCTTGCCGGTGCCATCATGAAGTTGCCGCCATTGACGTACTCATGCACTCATACCAAACCCCGTCTACTATAGCGTAGCATCAAAACTATATAACGTCCCGGGCTTGATAACAGGGAGATGGGTTCCTACCTCATGCATTCTACTCAACTACAAGAAATCAATATCACTACTGGCGGGATTATTGAAAAGGTGCTACTACATGCAAATAAAACATAGGTATGAAAAACATGGTCAAACTGAACTTGCCTGGTAAGTTGATGAAGATAACAACGCTCTCGAAACTAACTTGATAGGACTATTCGCAACTCTCTGATGAAATCTATAATAATAAACATGACATTCACATAAGCAAGAATTCTAGCAAGCAAATCCAACAATCAAAAGAAAACTCAATAAGAAAACCCAACACAAAACAAATAGCACATCGAAAGAACTAATAGGGGAAAACTATAAAGAACCTACTAGGAAAACCTTTTGCCTTAACTACAAAAATAGTTTTGTCCTAAGCAAAACTTAACAAAGAAAATACTAAACTAATAATTTCAACAAAAAATAAAATTTAAATCAACTAAGTTAACATAAAGTATTTTTCATAAAACTTTATTTGCAAAAGGAAACAAATAAAAAGCTTTTATAAAACTCTAACTATGACCTATACAAGTTTTCATACAAAACTAACAAAATAAATTTTTAAAATAAGAATAAAATTGTCTACAGTTAAATAACAGAAACAAAACTAAATTTGTCGAAAGTGACAAAAAGAAATAATTTAAAAACAATTAAAACTATAAAGAAAAGGTTAAAACAAAAGTAGAACTAAAACAATATTGTTTTGTTAAAAATCTAATTTAAAAATAAATTAAACTAAATAACTATATTCTACTAGATAAACCAAACAATAACAAAACAGTAGCAAAAAGAATCAATCAAAAAATATTTAATAAAACTCAAGATACGGCCAAAATAGTGATTTGAACAAATTTCATCAAACTCAAATTTACACTACTCAAATTTGAAAACTAAGTAC
>NW_025234511.1:0-6997 GCF_018294505.1 Triticum aestivum | reverse complement strand
AACCATTTGATCATATCGATACAATCCCATGTTCTCGCTCCTGCTCTCTTTTACTGCATTAAGACAACGCGATTCAAACTGCTGTGTGCTACGGTAGTTGAACCCATTTCCTCTGCATGACCTGTCATTGCCACAGTAACTAGATGAAACCCACTAGCATGTGTAGGAGTTGATTGAGCCCTATGTATGTGTTGTTCCTACCTTGCTATGCCTGCTATGCTTAGAGTCGTGTCAGGTCTGGTTCATCTGGGTGATGGGCTAGAGTGAAATGATTATGTCGGTAATGAGAGTGGTGTGGTGAACACGATTTGGTAAAGGTATCGATGAGAGGCCATGTAGGAGTACATGGTGGGTTGTTTCATTGAAGCCGACCTTAAGCACTAAGATCTGTATGTGTGATTTAAGAATTAGCTACTACCATGCATTGGGCCCGAAACCAATGGACCCTCTCGGCTTCTTATTCACCCTAGTTCTCCATCCAGGAGTTGCAAGTAGTTTCTGGTGTTTGTAGCCTACTGGAGGCCGTGGACAGCGCTGACCGTAGGGGTGGGCTGTGATGCGGTAGGTACGTGGCACGGTGTACCGAATACCCGTTAGGTATCTCGGGAACCCTGTTCACATCGTTCGGGGCCGTATGGGAAACCTCGGCCGGACTCCCTGCGGATGGAACCTGGATAGGCGATAAACCTGGACTGGAGGCTTAGGTGATTAGGTAGGTCGTGGCCGACACCCACGTTGGGCTTCCTCTTGAAGGTTGCCGAGTACATGTCGTGTAAACGACGGTAAGTGGTGAGAGCGTGTATGAAGGAGTACACCCCTGCAGGGTTAACATGATCTATTCGAATAGCCGCGTCCGCGGTAAAGGACTACTTGGTTGCCTATACAGTTCATAGACAAGTAAATGGAAACTACTAAAAGCCTCAAGATAAGTGTGAGTGCCGAGGATGGCTCTTCCGTAGGAAGACGGAGGTGGATCTTCGGTAGTGTATTGAAGTGGTGAGTAGTGGACTCGTGTGCGCAAAACCATTTCAAGTTGGAGTATCGTAGGATAGCCTAGCCAAGAGTCAAAGCTGGCTTGCTGCAATAACTCCACCAACCCTTCTTGATACTATGCATGTATGTAGGATCTGATGTAAGTCTTGCTGAGTACCTTTGTACTCATGTTGCTATAATCTACATTGTTACAGAAGACGCTGCAACCCCTTCTGATGGGTTCTATGTAGACGTCGACATCAACGAGTAGGCTAAAGACCCAGGTGGTGACCCTGAGCCTGTGAAGGACCACGTAGTATAGCTAGGCTTTCCAAGCCTCTTTTATTTTACTAGTTGTCTGTACTCAGACAAGTTACTTCCGCTGCTGGTTTGTATGACTGTATGACTTGTATGTTGGGTCGTGAGACCCGTACCTTGGTGTATGTTATGTAGGGCTCCCTGAGCCTTAAATAAAGTACTTGCGTCGTAGAGTCATGTTGTGATGCTTCATTGTATTTGCACATATCGAGCATATTGTGTGTATGATTGAAATGCTTGGTATGTGTGGGATCTGACTATCTAGTTGTTTATCTTTAGTAGCCTCTCTTACCGGGAAATGTCTCCTAGTGTTACCGCTGAGCCATGGTAGCTTGCTACTGCTCTGGAACACTTAGGCTGGCCGGCATGTGTCCTTCTTCGTTCCTGTGTCTGTCCCTTCGGGGAAATGTCACGCTTTGAGTACCGGAGTCCTGTTAGCCCGCTACAGCCCGGTTTACCGGAGTCCTGCTAGCCCAGTGCTACAGCCCGGACCCACTTGCTGATGACCGACACGTTCGAAGCTGGGTCATGGATGCCTGTCCCTGTAAGTCTGTGCCACTTTGGGTTTACGACTAGTCATGTCAGTCCGGGCTCTTTATCATATGGATGCTAGCGACACTATCATATACGTGAGCCAAAAGGCGCAAACGGTCCCGGGCAAAGGTAAGGCGACACCCGTGGGAACACCGTGCGTGAGGCCGCAAAGTGATATGAAGTGTTACCGGCTAGATTGATGTGACATCGAGTCGGGGTGCTGACAGCGTTGGCATCAGAGCCGGACTGCCTGTAGGTTCTTCAAGCCAAACTGGTCGATGTTGAGTCTAGAAATTCTTTAGTTATATGTAGGGGAATTGTTTGTGGGTTGGAACGTAAGGCTCTTTTTACTTCTCTATCTTATGACATTCTGATCTGAGTCAGTCCATTCTTCTACCGGGGGTTAAGGAATTAGGATCTGTTCTCTCTATCAGGATCACGTGTTACTAATAAGTTGTACCTTATAAGTTTGATGGATACAAGCCTAGTTCAGTTCTACTACCACATTATGTTGTTAGAATGGTTTCAGAACTTTGATATGATGATGTTGAGTGTGTACGAAATCCTTTGTCAAATGTCTCAAAATCCTTTTTGAGCATTTACAGCTGTTATGCTGCCGAAATTTTGCTAGAAATTCTAATGCCTTTGCATTATGATTGTGCTTTCAGATGGCCACTCGCGACCTCAATCAAGTGGTTCGCCTGACTCGATGCCTAGATGTACCCGGCCATACTGCCAAGTTGGTCAGGGTAATGACTGAGGCTGGATACCGCTGGTATCCTGAGTACACGGTCGAAGAGCAATTCCGAGACTTTAATCAAAGCCAGTATCTCTGCACTGTCAGGATATTTCCATCTTATCCTGGATCCACCGAGCCTCTTCACTGCTCTTATGGACTCGGGGTTACTATTGAGATGGCTGTGCAGGACGCCGCCTACTCTATGATGACCATTATGCGAGTCAGATCTGGTATATTTCGGGACTCTGATTTCCGGTATATGCCAGGATCACTTCCGGGAGCACAAGGGTATCTCCAGGCTATTTATGCTGACCCCACTCAGGAGGATTCACGGACTCGCACCACTGCTGAGATGCTCGAGGATAAGGACCGTGAAAATCGGGCCTTAAGGTTAGAGCTTTTCAATACCCGTGCTGACCACTGGGCCACTTTGACTCGGTTCGCACCGGCGGTGCAAGTTGGATATTCAGATATGCGCGATCTCTATCCTGTGAGATCTGCTCTGCCAGACGTGATGGTTTGGCGTGATGTAGGAGGCATCACCCCACCTCGCGGTCCCCGCAGGCCACCGTCTGTTGGTCCAAGGCCTCATCCTAGCCCCTATGGTCCACAAGCTCCGCGAGATCGTCTATTTCCGGATGATCATGTTGAGCTTCCAGGCTATGGAGGTGACTTTTATGAGGACTACTACGGATCGGTCTGAGTTAGTGGTAGTATCACTAGTTCGCACTAGCTGTGTCGTCTATCGTCCCGCGTGACTCGTGGGATATGACCTAGTTTGTACTCTTTCCGGAGGTGTAGAAAAATAATGTATAGGAGCTTGGAATGCCTCCGATGAGATGTAATCCTTTTCTCACCGTAATAGTACTTTGTTTGGTCTTGTACTAAACCCTGTATGGTGTGTATGACGATGGAATAAAAGAAGCAGTTTCTGTTTTTACCATGTCATACGGATGATCATCTTGCATTTCGAGTTATTCCTTACATTCTGTATCCTATGTCGGAATTTTATCATTCTGACTAAATCATTGTCTTGTTACCTAGGATGGTCAACACGCGCGCTAACCCTGCTTCTCAAGAGCAGGCCGAAGGCAGTGAAGGCAGGAATGAAAATCTGCCTCATCCTCCTTCACTAGCCGAGGTTATGATGGAAGCTGAGAGAAACAAGCGGGAGACCAACCGTTTGTTGGAGCGTATTGAACAGAACACAGCACACCATCAGAGGACTAACGTGGTGTCACTCAGTGATTTTATCAAATTACATCCACCCACGTTCCACCACTCCGTCGAGCCTCTCGACGCTGATGACTGGCTTCGCGGTATCTCTCACAAACTGCGTTCCGCGCTGGTAGCGGAGGCTGACAAGGTCACCTTTGCTGCATATCATCTTGAAGGCCCCGCCAGTCTATGGTGGGAGAATTATGGAGCTATGCGCCCAGCGGGCCATGTCACTACTTGGGCTGAATTCAGCGAGGCTTTCCGTGAACATCACATTCCGGAGGGTCTCATGGACCGTAAACGTGAAGAATTTTGCAGTTTCATTCAAGGCCGACTTTCTGTGGATGCTTACAGCAGGGAGTTTGGTAATCTCGCACGATATGCAACTGAGGAAGTGTCTACTGATGCCAAGAAGCAAGCAAGGTTCCGTAAGGGCCTTAGTCCTGAGCTTCGCCGCGACCTCCGTCTGCATGAGTGCACATCTTTTCAGAAACTTGTCAACAAAGCCATCAGTGCTGAAACTGGTCAGACTGACTATGACGCAACACGCAAGCATGGCCGTGACATGGGTTCCTCATCCGGTGCTGGTCCTCAGAAGCGCCGCGTGTGGGTACCCAACACCGCCCTGCCACCCAGGTTCACACCGAGGCCATCTTTCCAGGCGCCTCGCCCCGTTCAACAGTCTGCACCGGCCAAGCCCTATGGGGGTCCAACTAACAATGCTCCTCCACGTACCAGTTCCGTGACTTGTTTCAAGTGTGGGGAATCTGGTCACTATATGCGTGAGTGTCCCCAGACCAACCCCAACCAGTCTGCTAAAGCTGTTGGCCGTGGCAAGCCGACAGGGAAAATATTCCACGCCAAACCGGTCACCGCTTCACGTGGCCATGTTAACTGTATCTCTGCCGAAGAAGCTCAAGAGGATCCCAACGTCGTTCTCGGTACGCTTCTTGTTAATTGCCACCCGGCATCTGTTCTTTTCGATACAGGAGCCTCTCATTCTTTTATATCTGAAAACTATGCTCGCTTGCATAACGTCGCATTCGGTGATATGCCAACCTCTATGGTAATTCAAACTCCGGGATCCAAATGGCAAACTTCTAGAGTAAGCCATGGAAATGAAATCCAAGTCGACAGACTTGTTTTTCTCGCATCTTTGATAGCCCTTAAATCTTCAGATATTAATATCATTTTGGGTATGGACTAGATGTCAGCTCATCAAGCCAAAATTGATTGCTTCTCTAGGACTGTTCAACTCACCCATCCTTCAGGGAAGATAGTCAATGTCTTGACCCGAATAGCCAAGTGACAATTATATTCTCTTAACGCCAGCCCTTTGCCAGACCTTGAGGACGTGCCGGTAGTCTGTGACTTCCCGGATGTCTTCCCAGAGGAATTGCCAGGTGTTCCACCTGACAGGGATGTTGAGTTCGTAATAGATCTCATTCCAGGAACCATTCCGATTGCTAGAAGACCCTATAAGATGGCACCCCTAGAACTAGCCGAGCTTAAGAAACAACTCGATGAGTCCTTGAAAAAGGGTTTCATCCGACCTAGCTCATCTCCGTGGGCTTGCCCCGTCCTCTTCGTCAAAAAGAAGGATGGTACGGACCGGATGGTTGTAGATTACCGACCTGTCAATCTGGTCACAATCAAGAACAAATATCCACTTCCCAGGATCAACGACCTGTATGATCAGCTCGCTGGATCCTCAGTCTTCTCCAAGATGGATTTGAGGTTGGGCTACCATCAAATCAAAATCAGAAACGGGGACATTCCTAAAACGGCCTTTGTTACTCGTTATGGCCAATACGAGTACACCGTCATGTCCTTCGGTTTAACCAACGCTCCAGCCACCTTTTCTCGGTTAATGAACTCAATCTTCATGGAGTATTTGGATAAATTCGTCGTAGTTTATCTCGATGATATACTCATCTACTCCAAGAACGAGGAAGAACATGCCGAACATTTAAGGCTAGTGTTGAAGAAACTTCGAGAGCATCGCCTTTATGCCAAAATTTTGAAATGTGAATTCTGGTTGTCAGAAGTGACCTATCTGGGTCATGTAATATCTGGTAAAGGTATTGCTGTTAACCCCGAGCGAGTTCAAGCCGTCCTTAATTGGACTCCACCTGAATCGGTCAAGCAAGTTCGGAGTTTTCTAGGCTTAGCGAGCTATTGTCGTCGCTTTGTCGAGAACTTCTCCAAGGTTGCCAAACCTCTAACCGAACTCCTCAAGAAAGATAAGAAGTTCGAATGGACTCCACAATGTGAGCACAGCTTTCAGGAACTGAAAAGACGCCTGACCTATGCTCCCGTACTGGTACCGCCAGACTTCTCCAAGGACTTTTTTATCTACTGCGACGCCTCGCGACAAGGACTAGGTTGCATTCTCATGCAAGATCGACACGTAATTGCTTACGCTTCATGGCAATTGCACCCACATGAGGAGAATTATCCTACTCATGATCTAGAGCTTGCAGCCGTAGTCTATGCACTTAAGACTTGGCGACATTACCTCCTCGGTAATCGTTGCGAAATATTCACTGATCACCAAAGTCTGAAGTACATTTTCACCCAACCGGATCTGAACCTCAGGCAAAGACGTTGGGTTGAGTTGATCACAGACTTCGATTTAGGGATAACCTACACCCCAGGGAAAGCCAACGTCATGGCTGATGCGCTAAGTCGTAAACCTTATTGTAACAACCTGATGTTACAACAAAGTCAACCGCTTCTCCATGAGGAATTTCGGAAGCTTAACCTTCACATTGTTTCTCAAGGTTTTCTTTCCACCTTGGTGGCAAAACCTACCCTTACGGATCAGATTATCAAAGCACAGAAGGTAGATCCGGGAATCTCCCGCATCAAGAGAAACATTCAGAAAGGAATTGCGAATTGCTTCTCCATTAATGATCAAGGGGTCGTATACTTCGGGAATCGACTAGTGGTTCCCAAAGTGCGGAACCTGAGGCGTTTGATTCTTAAGGAAGCTCATGAATCCCCTCTCGCCATTCATCCCGGTAGTACTAAGATGTATCAGGATCTACGCCAGAGGTTCTGGTGGACTAGGATGAAGAGAGAAATTGCTCAGTATATTGCTAATTGCGACGTTTGTCGTCGTGTAAAAGCAGAGCATCAACGGCCTGCTGGCACCCTTCAACCCTTAGCTATTCCTGAATGGAAATGGGATAAAATTGGTATGGATTTCATTAC